>NC_056457.1:17038538-17138538 GCF_018296145.1 Oncorhynchus tshawytscha | reverse complement strand
ACATTTTCCCATTATTCCACATTTCACTCAGAGTTTACAGCAAGCAACTGCATACTTTTCATGATCAGTAAACATCAATCGATCATGTCATTTCAGATACGTGAGGGTAGCCTATCCATTTGGCATGTAGCTAGCTAGCTCAGCAAACATGTCATTTAGCTTCCTTCATCAGAGGTTAGGCTTTTGGAAAGAGCTTGACATCGGCAAGTCCTTGTCCTGGTAAAGTCGGACTACTGTTATCACCACTAGCATGGCAAGCAAATCTAACAATATTTGGATATCGCCATCTAGTTTATCTCCTGAAAGTTAGCTTGTTAACGAGCCATATTGAAGTGATCTGTTATTAGCTAGCTAGCCAATTTGACGTGGTCCATCAATCCATGTGGCCTATCATATCTGTCAGCAACAATCGTGATGAAACAACCTTAAAAACAATGTTGAAAGTGGGATGTTAGCTAGTTTCGCTAGGTAGACCTACATTGGTTGGAGGACAAAGTACATTAGGTCTACTTACCACTATGTTTAGCCAATTATATGAAGTTTCTACCAGTAGCTTGCAAGGTAAACATTATCAGCGAACAGTAAATCAGCAACACAGGAGGCTGCTGAGGGGAGGAAGGCTCATACTAATGTCCGTAACACAGCAAATGGAATGGCATCAACCACATGGAAACCATTTGTTTGATGTATTTGATACCATTCCACTAATTCCGCTCCAGCCATTACCACAAGCCTGTCCTCCCCAATTAAGGTGCCACCAACCTCCTGTGATCGGCAAATGTGCCCTTCTGCTGCTTGGCAGGCAGAGCCAACAAAGGATGGGAAATGAATCCTAAACCACATACTTGTCAGTTACAGTTCACTCTTTTTATACCACTCAAATATCCAATTGTAATGAACAAAAATATACACGAAACATGCAACAATTTCATTGGTTGTACTGAGTTACAGTTTATATAAGGAAATCTGTCAATGTAAATATATTCAGTAGGCCCTAAATCTATGGATTTCACATGACTGGGAATACAGATATGCATCACAGATACTGTACCTTAAAAGAACGGGTCACACAATTGGCCTTAGGATCTTGTCACGGTATTTTTGTTGATTCAAATTGCCCTCGATAAAATGCAATTCTGTTCGTTGTCCGTAGCTTATGCCTGCCCATACCATAACCCCACCGCCATAATGTTCACAACGTTGAAATCAGCAAACCGCTCGCCCACACGACACCGTGCACGTGGTCTGTGGTTGTGAGGCCGATTTGGATGTACTGCCAAATTCTCTAAAACAACGGTAGAGAAATGGTAGAGAAATAAACATTCAATTCTCTGGCAACAGCTCTGGTGGACATTCCTGCAGTCAGAATGACAATTGCACGGTCCCTCAACTTGAGACGTAACATTGTGTTGTGTGACAAAATTGAACATTTTAGAGTTGCCTTTTATTGTGATGATCATGCTGTTTTAGTCACTTCTTGATATGCATAACCTGTCAGGTAGATGGAATATCTTGGTAAAGGAGAAATGCTCACTGACAGGAATGTGAACAAATTTGTGCACAACATTTGTGAGGAATTAGGTTTATGTGCATATGACAAAATTCAAGATTCATTTATCTCCGCTCATGAAACATGGGACCAACACTTTAGGTGTTACGTTTATATATTTGTTCAGTGTAATTGTGTCCAATATTGAGAGATATCGTGAGGCTACCCTCACACATCTGAAATGACATGATCAATTGATGTTGACTGATCATGAGAAGCATGCATTTACTTGCTGTGTAACTCTGATTACAGAACTAATTTCTTTTGCATGGAATAATCAGACATTTGATGTTCTGATCTATGCTCTTCAAGGGGTGATGATATTGCAACCAAATAGTTAACATTTATTTAACAATCGCTTGACAGCGGCACAAAGTTGTCAATGGTTTTAGCGGAGGTGAGGTCTCCTTGCCCGCCAGCAAGAAATCCAACGCTCTGCACCTTATTGTACCATTTTAATGATAACGACCTACTCAGAATTGTCTTATCAGTGCATGCAAAGGAGAAGAGATGAGGAAAGGAGGCCATTTTATTCTATTGAGATGCAGCCTCTGCTCTCTGGCTCAGTGTTGGGGTCTATGATGCAACTGACCTTTGCAGCACCGTGTGAGCCGGCCTGCACTCCTAAGCCTGACCCTGGTTTCAGCGGCCGGGGCTATCGGGTAACAGGTCAGCGTCCTCTGAGACGCACAGACAGACACTTCCTCATCAATAGAAGAAGTCCAAGCGGAGCTACCTGCTAGTGGTGTGCAGCTGTAGTGATTATAAACTGGGTGGTTTGAGCCCTGAATGCTGATTGATTGACAGCAATGGTATGTCAGACTGCATACCATGGGTATAACAAAACATTTATTTTTACTGCCCTGATTACATTGGTAACCAGTTTTTATAATAGCAATAAGGCACCTCGGGGGTACGTGGTATATGGCCAACTGCGTTGCGTCATACCTAAAAACAGCCCTTAGCCGTGGTATATTGGCCATATACCACACCCCCTCGGGCCTTATTGCTTAATTATATCCTGTGGAGAGTAGACCTAGACTAAACACTAGCCTTAAACACTAGCACTGCCCAGATACTACACTTCCAATACATTTGGTACCTACCAACTCTGCCTGGATTGGATATCATCATGTACCCTGCAGTTACCTCACATGCGTGTAGGTTATGCTAGCTGAAACCGGCTGACCTCTGTGACACTTTCTGTGGGCTTAAAGCCTTGCAATTGCTCACCCTACTGTGGTGGATATACTACAGCCACCTATCATGCTGTGGAGAAGTCTGAAGGAGGTCTTTCTAGGGAGCTTGGTTATGTGAATGTACTAGAGCAGCCCTCCACAGGATATCTTCCTCTGAGAGAATGATGATGTCCAAAATGTAATGTGACAAGCCTTCAGGGCACCCAGAACATTGTGGTCTAGATTAACTATTGGTCTTCCACTTCCTTCCATTGCCCTCTGTTCTAGGTCCCTATTGTCAAGACTCAAGCTGTGTGTGTTTGTAGCTTTTTTGGCTCGGTGTTAGCCAGACGTATAGGAGACCGAATGACAGTGCCATTCCCATGCTTTTCCTCAATGTCGCTACTTGTTTTTTGGGAGTTTCCCGGCCCTTCATGTTCCATCCTGTTGGACGTCCATTTACATGCTAATAGAAGCTGCAGAGGGAGAGTGGGAGAAAGAGAGAAAGGGCCCTGGTCTTAAGGTCCTGTGAAATTGCCTTTGTTTGCGAACTGAATCACAGAACAGGAGCTCTTTCAGGATACCTTCTCCCGGTGCTGAAAAGTGAGCGTTCCTCAATTGGGGGGAAGAGTTTACTCTTCGAAGCCTGTCTGTCTCTATGAAATGAGGGTCTGTTCTTTCGCTGCTCTGTGCCTCCACTTGTTGTTTGTGTTTTTGAAAGTGCCTCAATGGCTACATTTGGCCATGCACCCCACAAACGCAGTGATGCCTGGATGCATAATTACTTTTTTTTGCAGCCTCCATTCCTTACTTCTATTCATGTTGTGACACGCTGCACTAATCGCCAGAAATTGTGCCCGTCATCCAAATATCCATCCAAAAATGTTCTGCAGGATTGCCATGTTGTTGCCAAATAATGTATCTGCTGACTGTTGTGGGGGCATCTTAATTGATGTTCCTTTGACCAGAAGCAAAGCGTAGACATTTGCCATAAACCAATCCTTCTAGGTGAGGTTAAACAGGGATAATCTTGTCTACACAAAGTACAGACTTGCAGCTACTGTACCAGTCGGTAAGAAATCAGGGATGATGTCATTTTTCTGCACTGCAAACACTCATAGACACGGAACCTATTGTTCTTAAGAACCTAAGATTTTAAAAAGAGATTTATTGTTGATAGGATCTCTTTTTTTGTGTTTTTTTTATGCTGATATTATCATTACCAAGGTGGAATCCTCACGTAAGCACAGCAAAAATATTTTCTGACTATCTCCGATTGTTCTGGCAATTCTTACATAGAAACTTCATTGGGATGTTTAACATGCTTTTTCCATTTGTATCACTAACCATTTTTGAGAGAATCATGATGAAATTGGCCATTTTACGTCCCTTTTAAGACCATATGATCTGTGAACTGTACATGACACAGACATCTTGGTGTCATTATACTCCTTAGTGTGCTCTATAATATGGAGTATGTCTTGATTCTGAAATAAAAATGTTCACAAATGTATTCAGCAAAAATATTAATATCTCAAAAAGTACTCTTAGTTTTGGTCATTTTATGATATTGTTTGGAACAATATTCTGTACAAGTACATCACATTTCCAGAATGGGCTCTGCTAAATCTAATAAATTTTATGAGCACCACCAACACTGTGAATGGGAAAATGGATTCAAATGGGACTTGCTGAATGTGCAATCCTGTGATTGGTTAATGACCTATAAAGTCATTTTCTATCCATAAACCTGGTGGTTCGAGCCCACAATGCTGATTGGCTGAAAGCCGTGGTATATCAGACCGTATTCTCATGGGTATGACCCCAAAATATTTTTACTGTTCTAATTACGTTGGTAACCAATCTATAATAGCAATAAGGCACCTCGGGGGTTTGTGGTATATGGTCAATATACCACGGCTAATGGCTGTATCCAGGCACTCTGCATTATGTCGTGCGTAAGAACAGCCATATACCACACCTCCCCGGGCTAAGTATGGGTCATATAATTAAAAAGTATCAGAAAGCCCACTCTGGAAATCTTAACTTGTTTGAAGCATAAATTGTTACAATGTCTAAAAATAAACAACAAAAAGGGTACTTTTGAAATATTATTATATTTTGATGTTGAACAGATTAATGTGAAAAGTTTGATTTCAGAATCTAGATATAGAGCACACTATAAGGAATATAATGACACCAAGATGATGTCAGTGTCTTGTACGGTTGACAGATCATAGGGTCTTGCAGGAGGCATGTATAGGTCTAAAAGGGCCATGTTCATCTCATAAATAAAGCATGTCAAACAATGAAGTTAATATGTGCGAATTGCCAGAACAATCTGAGATACCAAAAATATTTTCGGGCTACGCTGGTGTGGAATCACCCCCAAATGTCTTAAATATCCTTTATGTGCATGTGCACAGGAGCAGCCACACTTGTTTCATAATTGGACAATGGGGAATAGAGACAGGTGGCAGTCCCATGAGGGGAGAGCAGACTACTCTGGAAGGCCACCAACATTCACCTGCATTCCTAAAGAGCCTTAACATAAGATTTGGTCTGACAGTGCGGTACCCCAGTCAGATTAACAATTATAGGATGGTATCAGTAAAGCGTCTACAACTGTGTTTTAATGCTAATAGATGGGGTTTGTAACACCATTGAAAGAAGAGACTTCTTTTAAGACCTACTGTAAGAACAGGAAGGCCATGTTTGTATCAGATCTAGCCGCAGTACATATCTCACTTCCTGTATGAGTGTGTTTTTGTGTGGTCATGCTCTGGTATTTGAGAGAAGTGTGAATTCAAGTGCACCTTTGCAGGGTGTCTTGCTAGCAGCAATGAACAACAGGAAAAAGGAAGTTCCCTGCTATGACAATGCTAATCATGGCCACAACCTACATACACCATGGGCGGCTGTCGACGAGAGCCTATTCAGGGTGCGACATCCGAAGAACAATGCCTCAGTGCCATACTCAAAAACATCCCTCTTGAGTGATTCGTATTTGCATACCCTGTTCTTGCTACTTGGGCCTAGCTGTCCAATTTCTCCACCAAGATGTTTTCTTCCAATCTACCAGCAACACAATTCTTCAGAACGTATACTTATATTCCATTTCTGGTCCTTGTCACCCTCAACCCATTCATTTCCATCCTACATAGACCAGTAATTGTGGTAAGTTTCTCTCATTTGAGGTCAAGCATCCTGGCAGTCCTGCATTGTAGCAGTACCGTGATTTCAGGTCTCCATTGTCTTTATGCCGCCTCAGAATGCAGATGACCAGTCTCAGAGGTCCTTCTGTCTGCTCCGTCTCTACAGCACAGGCTGACCCAAGCAACCTGCAGTCATCCCCAAAGCTGAGAGGGAAGCTTCTGTGCTCACATCACACACGTGCCCCCCTCTCCCGTGAAAGACAGACATGTGGTTTCCCCCTCAAAGAGCCACGACTCTGTCTTCACGGGGGGAGAGTCCAACATTATGTATATGCAGATTTATTTTAATTTGTAGCCGTTGTGGGATGCAAAATAATAATTTTCTATTAATGGTATTCAGTGACTATGTAGGCGCTTACTCTTAATTTCCCACAATCATCATTGCCATTGATGCAGAGTCACTTCACTTTTTCCTCTGTCTCACTCATGTAGTGTTATTTTAATGTCAAGCCTTTTTTAAGGGTGCCCATCTCCAATCCTCGGTACTACCATCACATGCTAGGCACAATGGCCCTTTTCCATGAAGGGCTTAATAATGAAGCAGTCCTAAGTTCTGTCCTCTGATACACCGACCTGCTGTGCATTGATATCAAATGTTATTTGTCACATGCGCCGAATACTGCGAAATGCTTATTTACAAGCCGTGAACCAACAATGCAGTTCAAGAAATAGAGTTAATGAAATATTTGCTAAATAAACTAAAGTTTAAAAAAAGTAACACAAAAAAATGACAACAATAACGAGGCTATATACAGGGGGTACCTGTACGGAGTCAATGTGGGGATACATGTAAGTAAAGGTAATTTGTACATGTACGTAGGGGTAAAGTGACTATGCATAGATAATAAACAGCGAGTAGCAGCAGTGTAAAAACAGGGGAGGAGGGGGGGGGGGAAGAATGTGAAAATCCCGGATGGCCATTTGATTGTTGTTCAGCAGTCTTATAGCTTTGGGGTAGAAGCTGTTAAGGAGCCTTATGGAGCTAGACTTGGCACACCGCTTGCCGTGCGTTAGCAGAGAGAACAGTCTATGACTTGGGTGACTGGAGTCTTTGACAATATTTTGGGCCTTCCTCTGACACTGCCAGGCCTACCACTGTGTCATGAGCAAACTTAATGATGGTGTTGGAGTCGTGCTAGGCCACTTAATCGTGGGTGAATGGGGAGTACAGGAGGGGACAAAGCATGTACCCCTGAGGGGCCCTGGTGTTGAGGATCAGCGTGGCAGATGTGTTGTTGCCTACCCTTACCACCTGGGGGCAGCCCGTCAGGAAGACCATGATCCAGTTGCAGAGGGAGGTGTTTAGTCCCAAGGTCCTTTAGCTTAGTGATGAGCTTTGTGGGCACTATGGTGTTGAACGCAGAGCTGTAGTCAATGAACAGCATTCTCACATAGGTCTTCCTTTTGTCCAGGTGGGAAAAGGCTGTGTTACCTTCACATTCTTGGGCACAGAGACTATGGTGGTCTGCTTGAAACATGGGGAATACAGACTCTGTTAGGGAGAGGTTGAAAATGTCAGTGAAGACACTTTCCAGTTGGTCTGCGCATGCTCTGAGTACACACCATGGTAAGCCGTCTGACCCCGCAGCCTTGTGAATGTTGACCGGTTTGAAGGTCTTGCTCAAATCGGCTACGGAGAGCGTGATCACACAGTTGTCCAGGAACTGCTTGCCTCACAGAAAGCATAAAAGGAATTTAGCTCGTCTGGTAGGCTTGCGTCACTGGGCAGCTCGCGGCTGGGTTTCCGTTTGTAAGCCCTGCCACATACAACACTGGCTCTGACGCTCGTTAGAAGATTCAATCTTAGTCCTGAATTGACTCTTTGCCCGTTTTGATGGTTCGTCTGAGGGCATAGCTGGATTTCTTATAAGCCTTCGTATTAGTGGCCTTTAGCTCAGTGCGGATGTTGCCTGTTATCCATGACTTCTGGTTAGGATATGTATGTATGGTCACTGTGGGGACAACATCGTTGATGCACTTATTGATGAAGCCAGTGACTGAGGTGGTATACTCCTCACTGCCATTGGGTGAATCACAGAACATATTCCAGTCTGTGCTCTCAAAATAGTCCTGTAGTGTAGCATCCGCGTCATCTGACCACTTCCGTATTGAACGAGTCACTGATACTTCCTGCTTTAATTTGAGCTTGTAAGCAGGAATCAGGAGGATATAATTACGGTCAGATTTGCCAAATGGAGGGAGAGCTTTGTATGCCTCTCTATGTGTGGAGTTAAGGTGGTCTATAGTTTTTTTTTCCCCCTCTGGTTAAACATGTCACATGCTGGTAGAAATGAGGTAAAACAGATTTAAGTTTGCCTGCATTAAAGTCCCCGGCGACTGAGAGGGCCGCTTCTGGATGAGCATTTTCTTGTTTGCTTATGTCCTTATACAGCTCGTTGAGTGTGGTCTTGGTAATAACATCGGTTTGTGGTGGTAAATAGAGGGCTACAAATAATATAAAAATTAAAAAAATGTCCTTTCACTGTCAACTGTGTTTATTTTCAGCAAACTTAACATGTGTAAATATTTGTATGAACATAACAAGATTCAACAACTGAGACATAAACTGAACAAGTTCCACAGACGTGTGCCTAACCGAAATGGAATAATGTGTCCCTGAACAAAGGGGGCATCAAAATCTAAAGTAAAAGTCAGTATCTGGTGTGGCCACCAGCTGCATCAAGTACTGCAGTGCATCTCATCCTCATGGACTGCACCAGATTTGTCAGTTCTTACTGTGAGATGTTACCCCACTCTTCCACCATGGCACCTGTAATTTCCCTGACATTTCTGGGGGGAATGGCCTTAGACCTCACCCTCTGATCCAACAGGTCCCAGACGTGCTCAATGGGATTGAGATCCGGGAACTACACTGACCATGGCAGAACACTGACATTCCTATCTTGCAGGATATCACAAGACTGCTCCAAATCGATCCCGCTCCAGAGTACAGGTCTTGGTGTAACGCTCATTCCTTCGACGATAAATGCGAATCCGACCATCACCCCTGGTGAGACAAAACCGTGACTCGTCAGTGAAGAGCACTGTTTAACAGTCCTGTCTGGTCCAACGACGGTGGGTTTGTGCCCGTTGATGTCTGTCGAGGATGATCAGCTTTCCGTCCTGTCTCCATGTAGCGCTGTCTTAGGCGTCTCACAGTACGGACATTGCAATTTATTGCCCTGGCCACATCTGCAGTCTTCATGCCTCCTTGCAGCATGCCTAAGGCATGTTCACGCAGATGAGCTGGGACCCTGGTTATCTTTCTTTTTGGTATTTTTCAGAGTCAGTAGAAAGGCCTCTTTAGTGTCCTAAGTTTTCATAACTGTGACCTTAATTGCCTACATTCTGAAAGCTGTTAGTGTCTAAACGACTGTTCCGCAGGTGCATATTCATTAATTGTTTATGGTTCATTGAACAAGTGTTTAAACCCTTTACATTGAAGATCTGTGAAGTTATTTGGATTATTACGAATTATCTTTGAAAGACAGGGTCCTGAAAAAGGGGCGTTTCTTTTTTTGCTGAGTTTAGATGAGAACTTGGTAGATAGTGTGGTCTACAGCTTATCATGAGGAAGTTTACCTCAGGCGAGCGACACCTCGAGACTTCGTTAATATTAGACATCACGCACCAGCAGTTATTGACAAATAGACAAACACCCCCGCCCTTCGTCTTACCAGACTTAGCTCCTCTGTCCTGATGAATGGAAAACCCAACCAGTTCTATATTATCCGTGTCGTCGTTTAGCCACGACTCTGTGAAACATAAGTTATTACCGTTTTTAATGTCCATTGGTAGGATAGTCTCGATCATAGATCATCGAGTTTGTTTTCTAGTGATTGCACGTTGGCCAATAGAACTGATGGTAATGGCAATTTACTCACTCGCTTGTGAATCCTAACAAGGCACCCCGCTCCCTTCTCCCTCTGTATCTTCGCGCCAATGACGGGGATTCGGGCCTGTTCTCCAGAAAGCAGTATATCCTTTGCGTCGGACACATTAAAGAAAAAATCTTTGTCCAGTTCGAGTATCGTTTTTCTGATGTCCAGAAGCCGTTTTTGATAAGAGACGGTAGCAGCAACTTTATGTACAAAATAAGTTACAAACAATGCAAAAAAACAAACAAAATGGCACAGTTGGTTAGGAGCCCGTAAAATGGCAGCCATCCCCTCCGGTGCCATTATAGGCAGACCCTGATTAACATTCTATAGAAGTAGTGCAGGCCTCTTATATAAACAAGGCAGGTTGCAGTCCAACACAGACACCCTATAGAAATGGTAGATTCTGTTAGGAATAGAAAGACGATTCATGCTGCAAGCTTGAAACACATTTCCTGTTTTCTTTTTCTGTTGTACCGTCATCTAATTTACTTACCGCCCTGACATGGACTTTTTATTTTAATGTGTGGTCTGTGGAATGACTGTGTGTCCTACGGTAACAACAGTTGAGTCAGGTTGACATCCTCTTAGCAGGATCGTTTTCGTCTGCATAGCTCTATCAGAATGAATTGTGTTCCGTATATATTTTAGACATTCAAGAAGAGTGATTGGTGCTTTAGTAAGTACATGCGCAGTATTGTTTTTCTCACAGCCTTCTGGGTTGGTCTGCATTGGAGTTGTAAGGCAGAATTTACAAAGCGGAAAATAAATCAGGGCTGTATCCTAGAGAAGCTACCAGAGGTGGGCAAGCCTGTAATTCGAGTGTATGATTGTTTTTATTTTCACTCTGCACCGTGACACTGAGCACGTAATGGCCTCTCTGCTGTCACAATGGAGCCTCGCTGCTGCAGAGTCGAGCGATGCTGCTGCAGAGTCGAGCGATGCTGCTGCAGAGTCGAGCGATGCTGCTGCAGAGTCGAGCGATGCTGCTGCAGAGTCGAGCGATGCTGCTGCAGAGTCGAGCGATGCTGCTGCAGAGTCTGCAGAGTCGAGCGATGCTGCTGCAGAGTCGAGCGATGCTGCTGCATGCTGCTGCAGAGTCGAGCGATGCTGCTGCAGAGTCGAGCGATGCTGCTGCAGAGTCGAGCGATGCTGCTGCAGAGTCGAGCGATGCTGCTGCAGAGTCGAGCGATGCTGCTGCAGAGTCGAGCGATGCTGCTGCAGAGTCGAGCGATGCTGCTGCAGAGTCGAGCGATGCTGCTGCAGAGTCGAGCGATGCTGCTGCAGAGTCGAGCGATGCTGCTGCAGAGTCGAGCGATGCTGCTGCAGAGTCGAGCGATGCTGCTGCAGAGTCGAGCGATGCTGCTGCAGAGTCGAGCGATGCTGCTGCAGAGTCGAGCGATGCTGCTGCAGAGTCGAGCGATGCTGCTGCAGAGTCGAGGGATGCTGCTGCAGACCGGAACGACACAAGCGATAATGCATGAACAGGAGCGAGGAGGGTTTTCTCATGTTGGCTCTTCATCTTGCTCACCGATTATCTTGCCATTCAGATGCATGCAGGCCCAGAACCATATCGTTCAAAAGCACAGCGTTTCTTGGAAGATAAGGATGTTTGATTCAAATGTTGAAGACGAGGCATCTTCCAGTGTTGACCCCTGTGAATAACTGCTGCGTAACACTCGACTCATTTTTGTTTTTGTTTTACTCTTCTAAATGATCCTCTCCCTGAGGTGCAGTGCATATGTCATCATGTTTAGCCGACATCTTGAGGCAGGAACCACACAAATTATTCATTGTGGCGTTCCTGTCAGCAATGCTTTTCTTTCACACAAAGGCGGAGCTATCTGCTGAGCTCTGTATCATAATGCTCTGCCAAGGCATTTAAGGATGGACAATCCTGATAAAATTGTTGCTGTAAGTTACCAAATGGCCAACGCAAGAAGAGCAATTAAACCCAACCTATAATATATAAATATCTTGCAATGTGTCAAGGAGGTTATCTGGGGTCATTTCCATCCAAAATCAAAGCTTCTCTTGAAGGGCCGGGAATTGCCAGGGACCTCGTGATACAATATTATCATGATACTTAGGTGCAGATTGTCAAGTTTTTACGTTTTTAAATTCGATACTGTGATTTTATTGCGATTCAATTTCCAAACATATTGCTCACCAAATGTCTGCTGCAGAGAGACAGGAGAGAGCTATGAGAAAACCAGTCATGGAGATCAAAGTGCTGAAAACTAATTGGCTCCCTATTTAAAAAGAAGATGGCGAACAACTATGAAGGACCAATAATGGAGTTTTGGTGCAGGTACATCCAACTAGCACAACAATAATATTGTGATATTGTCAAAACTATACGATATATCGTCAAAAAGAATATCCCAATATGTAACTGTAGATTTTTTTTCTTTCCACCATCACTATTATCTTGTGACCTTGTCTTAACTTTAGCCTCTGAGAGAATAATGTCTCTGTTCTCTATGTGGTAGTAATCAGTCATCCTAAATGGTTGTTGTCCTCAGCACTGATTGTCCATAGAGGCTGAAAGATTGCCAACCCTCTTTCCCGTAGAGATATGATATCTGTGTACTCTCCCTCTCTTGCTCTTTAACCTCCCTTTGTTTCTCTCTCTCTCCCTTTTGACCCTGAGTGGGAGAATGACAGAGGGCATCACCATGTCGATGATGACTACCCCCCCCCCCTTTCCCAGTTACCCAGCCGAGCGTTCATTGTGTTTCTCTCCTCCCTTGAGAAAGAGGAACTTAATTTCTAGCCATCTTTGCAGAAAGGACTGGCAGTGAGGCGTGCAAGGCAAGCGAGGCTGTATTCAGCCTTAGCTGTTATACTGCCTTTCCCCTGCAGTCACTGTGAGTTAATGGAGATGTCTGGCTCCGTTGCTCAGACCTGGCTGTTCCATTCAGTTGCCTGTAGGCCTTTTTGACATCGATTGTTATTAATGAATGTCTCTATACTAACATCAGATGGATTTATTGAACTGTGTAAATATCCCTCTGAGGGTGAGAAAGTTTGAAGGGCATGGTTGTTAGTAAACCGTCACTGTGGGATCTGTCTTCTAGGATGATACCATTTCCCAGCAGCCTGAATATGTTCCTCCTTCTCACTGGACTGTCCCCCCCTCTCCTCCTTTTCCTGTAGTCCAACTACTATGCTGCTTTTACCATATTTTTAAACGAGTTTAGGATTGAAGTGAATGAGAGTCACATGTGAGGGAGCTAACAAAGTCACATGCCCAACCAGCCCTTGTCTAAGGAGAAGGATGAGGGTCCTAGGTCACTTTTGTTTTTCTTTTAATCTCATTACCTCCAGCCATGTTTGGAGGACAACTTTATTGTTGGTTGTATTTTATTATGTTAAATAGTGTAGTACTAGAAGTTTTTGTTACTGGAAAATGTCACTCACTAAGCTGTGAGGGACCAAAGCTGTTCCTGTCGTCCATTGTCCATCTTTGCCTTAGCATTCAAGTCACCACTCTAACACCTCAGACACCTTCATTTATTTCTTGAACAGTTTTGAAAGCCGTTCCACTACAAAGATGTCAAAATGAGGGTTGAGTTAACTTAATGTGACAGCACGGCTTGTCCCAAAAGATGGGCCTTAACGTGCACATTGAACGGTATCCTTAATTGACCTAACATGCTCCTTGTCTAGCCTGTTCTCTGCTGGTGAGCAAGCTGCTCACCATCATCTCCTGTGAAAGGATAGGCACCGTTTCCCAGTAGACAATGGAACTGATCAATCACCTAAACTGTTCAAGACGACCGGCAACCACTACATCACTATTGTTTTCAACATGGTGGTTATGTGCGAGGCTGCCCCCCCCCCAAATGTTGTGGCCAATAATTACTCACTCTACGCTGGGCCATAACAAACAATTTACCCCCTCAAAGTAGCCTATAATTGTTTTGACATTTATGCTGGCAGATTAATTAAATGGAGAGCGCTTAAGGCCAATATAGATAGCTAATTTACATAGCTAGCGCCTGCCTGACATGCGTTCAGTAGCATGAAAATGGACAGTGTGACTCACTGAATAGTAGATATATTACGGCATCACTATTTTCCTTTGTGTGGTTACATGTTTTCAGGGACACGTGTAATGCTGTTCCACAGGAGATGGCATGAAGGTGGGTCTAATGATTAGGTAGGCAGGGGGGTTAGCGCACATGGCTAATTGGTCCCTCAGGAATAAATCAAATGTTATTGGTCGCATACACATATTTAGCAGATGTTATTTCGGGTGTAGTGAAATGCTTGTTCCTAGCTCCAGCAATGCAGTAATATCTAACAATTCACAACAATATACACAGATGTAAAATAATTAAATTAAGAAATATATAAATATTAGGACGAGCAATGTTAGAGTCCGGGAGTATGAATAAATATATACACTACCATTCAAAAGTTTGGGGTCACGTAGAAATGTCCTTGTTTTTGAAAGGAAAGCAATTTTTTGGTCAATTTTTAAAATAACATCAAATTGATCAGAAATACAGTGTAGACATTGTTAATGTTGTAAATGACTATTGTAGCTGGAAACAGCAGATTTGTTTTTTAATGGAATATCTACATGGGTGTACAGATGCCCATTATCAGCAACCATCACTCCTGTGTTCCATTGGCATGTTGTGTTAACTAATCCAAGTTTATCATTTTAAAAGGCTAATTGATCATTAGAAAACCCTTTTGCAATTATGTTAGCACAGCTGAAAACTGTTGTCCTGATTTAAAGAAGCAATAAAACTGGCCTACAAGTTCCCGCTACAATAGTAATTTACAACATTAACAATTTACACACTGTATTTCTGATCAATTTGATGTTATTTTAATGGACAAAAAATGTGCTTTTCTTTCAAAAACAAGGACAATTCTAAGTGACACCGAACTTTGTGTGTGTATATCTCTCAGCAAAAAAAGTTACGTCCTCTCACTGTCAACTGCGTTAATTTTCAGCAAATTTAACATGCTATGTTCATACAAATATTTACACAAGATTCAACAACTGAGACATAAACTGAACAAGTTCCACAGACATGTACCACATGAGGGAGGAGGATGCCTTCCCTGTAACTCACAGCGTTGCGATTGCCTGCATTGACAACAAGCTCAGTCCAATGATGTTGTGACACACCTCCCCAGACCATGACGGACCCTCCACCTCCAAATCGATCCCGGTCCAGAGTACAGGCCTCGGTGTAACGCTCATTCCTTTGACGATAAATGCGAATCCGACCATCACCCCTGGTGAGACAAAACTGCGGCTCATCAGTGAAGAGCACTTTTTGCCAGTCATGTCTGTTCTAGCGACTCAAAGCTGTCATCAAGGCAAAGGGTGGCTACTTTGAATCTCAAATATAAAATATATTTTGACTTGTTTAACACTTATTTGGTTACTACATGATTCCATATGTGTTATTTCATAGTTTTTTATATCTTCACTATTATTCTACAATGTAGAAAATAGTAAAAAATAACGAAAAACCCTGGAATGAGTAGGTGTGTCCAAACTTTTTACTGGTGATGGGATGTATAAACATTATGGACAGTATGTGGATAGAATATTTAGTATATCTGTAGGATAGAATAGTGTGTATGTGTGTGTATATATTTATTTTATTTATTATATATATATACACACAGCAATAGTTAGGATGGCATTGACTAGAATACAGTATATACATATAAAATGAGTAAAACATTATGTAACTATTGCTTAAGTGACCAGTGATTCCATGTCTATGTACATAGGTCAGCAGCCTCTTAGGTGCTGGGCTGAGTAATCGGGTGGTAGCCGGCTAGTGACAGTGACTAAGTTCAGGGCAGAGTACTGGGTGGAGGCCGGCTAGTGATGGCTATTTAACAGTCTGATCCCTTACAAAAAAAAGATAACCGTTTTGAAACTGCAGTAAAAGTGCAGTAACTGCGGTATTTTGGACGCAGTATTTGCAGCTTGGCACAATTGTACCGCATTCTAACTACAGTGTACTGCAGCTATATTGCCTTGAGAGAGAGGTTTTTCAGTCTCTCGGTGAACAGGTCGTGGCTCGGGTGGCTGATGTCCTTGATGATATTTTTGGCCTTCCTGTGACATCTGGTGCTGTAGGTGACCTGGAGGGCAGGTAGTTTGCTCCTGGTGATGCGATAGGCAGACCGCACCACCCTCTGGAGAGTCCTGCAGTTGTGGGCGGTGCAGTTGCTGTACCAGGCGGTGATATAGCCCGACATGATGCGCTCAATGGTGCATCTGTAAAGGTTTGAGGTTCTTAGGGGCCTTGCCAAATTTCTTCAGCCTCCTGAGGTTGAAGAGGCGCTGTTGTGCCGTCTTCACCAAACTGTGTAGGTGGACCATTTAAGATTGTCAATGATGTGTACGCCAAGGAATGTAAAGCTTTTCACCTTCTCCACTGCGGTCCCATCGATGTGGATGGTGTGTGCTCCCTCTGCAGTCTCCAGAAGTCCACGATCAGCTGCTTCATTTTGTTGATGTTGAGGGAGAGGTTATTTTCCTGGCACCACTCCACAACGGCCCTCCTCTTCTCCCTGAAGGTTGACTCGTCATTGTTGGTAATCAGGCCTACTAGATGTGGCCAGGGCAATAAATTGCAATGTCCATATTGTAAGACTCCTAAGACAATGCTACAGAGAGACAGGGCGGACAGCTGATCGTCCTCGCAGTGGCAGACCATGTGTAACAACACCTGCACAGGATCAGTACATCCGAACATCACACCTGCGGGACAGGTACAGCTTGGCAACAACAACTGCCCAAGTTACACCAGGAACACACACTCCCTCCAATAGGCTGAGAGGGCTTGTAAGTCAGATCCTCACCTGACATCACCGGCAAAAACGTCGCCTATGGGCACAAACCCACCGTCGCTGGACCAGGCAGGACTGGCAAAAAGTGTTCTTCACTGACGAATCACGGTTTTGTCTCAACTGGGGTGATTGTTAGATTTGTGTTTTATCCTCGAAAGAATGAGAGTTACATCGAGGCCTGTACTCTGGAGCGGGATCGATTTGGAGCTGTCTTGTGATTTCCTGCAAGACAGGAATGTCTGTGTTCTGCCATGGCCAGCGAAGTTCCCGGATCTCAATCCCATTGAGCACGTCTGGGACCTGTTGGATCAGAAGGTGAGGTCCAGGGCCATTTCCCCCAGAAATGTCTGGGAAATTGCAGGTGCCTTGGTGGTAGAGTGGGGTAACATCTCACAGCAAGAGCTGGCAAATCTAGTGCAGTCCATGAGGAGGAGATGCACTGAAGTACTTAATGCAGCTGGTGGCCACACCAGACACTGACTGTTACTTTTCATTTTGACCCCCCCTTTGTTCAGGGACACATTATTCAATTTCTGTTAGTCACATGCCTGTGGAAATTGTTCAGTTTATGTCTCGGTTGTTGAATCTTGTTATCTTCATACAAATATTTACACATTTTAAGGTTGCTGAAAATAAACGCAGTTGACAGTGAAAGGACCTTTTTATTTTTTTGCTGAGTTTAGATCGATTGTATCAATCAAATGTATTTATGAAGCCCTTTTTCCATCATCAGATGTCAGAAAGGGCTTTTATACAGAAACACAGTCTATAACCCCAAAGAGCAAACAATGCAAATGTAGAAGCACAGTGGCTCGGGGAAAAACTCCCTAGAAAGGCAGGAACCTACTGTAGGAAGAAACCTAGAGACGAACCAGGCTCTGAGGGGTGGCCAGTCCTCTTCTGGCTGTGCCCGGTGGAGATTATTAGAGTACATGGCCATTAAGCCCCGATCATTCTTGTTCAAACGTTCATAGATAACCAGCAGGGTCAATGCCTGTACCACTGTATGCTGCTACTAAATGCAAAGGCAGATGTTGTGGTATTGCTTCATCTATTATGAATTCACTGTCCTTTAAATTGATCCGTATGCACCATCTATGCAATGTAATGGCTGCACTCTAAGCATGTGGGAAGGCTCTGTTAATGGCTCCGGGGCATTAGTGGGAGTAAAATCTGGCTAATGCTTATGCCCTCGATCATCATCCAGACTTAGGACGGCCCTTGACCGCTAGCTATTGGAGCTCCTAGGATCATCCATACCCTTTATGAGCACAGCCAGATGTAAATAGGTGTTACTTTTCAAAGCCCTCCTGTTTGAATATTCTGTTCTAGCAGAAAATGTCCCAGACCTATTGACATTGGACGCTATTATATTTGACCCATTTCATTTGTAATACAGCAGTAAGGGCCTGTGTGACTTGGTTGGTAAAGCATGGCGAACGCATCGGCAGGGTTGTGGGTTCGAGTCCCACAAGGGACCAGTATGTAAAAGTATGGTGTAGGTGTTTTGTTTATTTGGTTAGTTGTGGTGGAAAAGGTCAGTTAGTGAGCGTATCCCAGCACCAATGGGTACAGATTAAGAGGGTCAGAGCCTGGGAGAAAGGAAAGGGGTTTGTTGGGTAATGTTTCCCACTGCCATTGGAGCTACCTTTGCTGTGTTGTTTTTTGTTTCAGGGCCAGTTAAGCAAACATCGTTCTGTCCCTGGAGATGGGCCTATCCATCACTCCTTGGATGGACCATTTACATACTAATGTCTTACTGGGCACTGGACTGGAGGAGGCAAACCCAATGGAACAATGAGAGCAAATTAGTCAGCAGGAAGCTCTTTGTTTGAACTTTTTTCTTTTTGCTCAGTAATACCTCCTCCCTCTTGTAATTACTTCAAGACAAATTACATTTGGGCAAACAGCAGAAAGATGAGCTTGTTGCCGGGTGTCTGGTTTTCGTCTTTCTGTCGTATCCTCCCCTCCTCTGACAGCTGATGTGTTTTCTAAACGTGTCCTATTTGTAGTGGCCTGATGCCCAGTTACTCAGCATATCTGACACTTCCAGTGAAATACAGTGACTGGCCGGCTCTGTATCATTCCACCTTTTATGATAAACATGGTTACAACATGGTTACAACATGGTTACGGCAAAGGTTTGTAGCTCAACTTGGTTGATTTCTTTTCACTTCAGATAAATCCCTTTATCAGCATGGCCTCGCAAGCCGCCTGATCTCGCAAGCTCACATGATCGTTCGCTGCACGGTGATCAGTCTGGTAATTACAAGGGTAGTATCAAATCAAATGTTATTAGTCACAAGCGCTGAACACAACAGGTGTTCAGTGAAATGCTTACTTACGAGCCCCTAACCAACATTGCAGTTAAAAATGTAGAGATATGAGTAAGAATAAGAAATAAGAGTAACGAGTAACTAAAGAGCAGCAATAAAATAATAATAGTGAGACTATACAGGGGGGTACTGGTACAGAGTCAATGCTCGGGGGCACCGGTTAGTTGAGGTAATATGTACATGTAGGTAGAGTTATTAAAGTGACTATGCATAGATTATAACAGAGAGTAGCAGTGGTGTAAAGGGGGGGGGCCTGAGGACCCATGCCAAATCTTTTCAGTCTCCTGAGGGGGAATAGGTTTTGTCGTGCCCTTTTCACGACTGTCTTGGTGTGCTTGGACCATGTTAGTTTGTTGGTGACGTGGACACTCTCAACCTGCTCCACTACAGCCCCGTCGATGAGAATGGGGGCGTTCTCGGTCCTCTTTTTCCCTGTAGTCCACAATCATCTCCTTTGTCTTGATCACGTTGAGGGAGAGGTTGTTGTCAGCACTTCCTCAGAGAAATAGTTTTCTGTCCTACTGACCGACAATGTTGCACATTCTTAGCATAGGTTTGATTCAAGTCGTTTGCCATCTACTGTTTGGCACTCCATTAGCTAGTCTATATCTTTGGAGTTAAAGCCACTATCTTTTGCTCGTTCATGCAATCATAATGGATTTTGTTTGTTTGCCCCCCCTTCTGCAGCTTTTTATCGTTACCAACGATATCAGCACATTCTCTCCCATCCACCAGTGTAAGTTGATAATGAGTCTGTAGGATTCTGAAGAAGCCTTGGTTGATTAAACACTGATTGGGCAGAACATTGTGGCCTTGTGTTCAATGGCTGGGCTAATTACTTTTCCACCGGGTTGCTAGCAGACGACACACTTTGATCTTTGGAAGCCCACTCATTCCACTTAGTCTTGTACACTGCACCACCACACACACACACACACGCACGCACGCACACACACAGAGTCATATAGCATCCACAAGTGAAAAAGACTGCAAGGTAACAGCGGGTTAGCTCCTGTACAACGGCAGCATAATTCCACTGGCGGCAGGTAGCCTAGCGGTTAAGAGTGTTGGGCCAGTAAACGAAAGGTTGCTGGTTTGAATTACTGAGCGGGAAAGGTGGACAAATGGTCCGTTCTGCACTTCAGCAAGGCAGTTAACCCCCAACAACTACCGGCTCCCCGGGCACCGATGATTTGGACGACAGCGGCCAGCACCGCTCTGATTCAGAGGGGTTGGGGTTAAATGTGGAAGATCCATTTTGGTTGAATGCAACTGATCTGGTATACCCTTTCCCTGTTCCACACTATAAAAGCTGTCATTTTCCTATCTGAAGATCAATCCGTCTCGCAGACAGACACATTGTCTTGACTCTGCCTCAGAGAAGCATGTGCACATGACAGCGTTCATGATTGACCGGTTTTCCCAGTTTTTTTTTTTTTTTTTTTTTTTTGCCGCTTCTATTTTTGGCTACCTAAAGTAGAGGGGGCCTTGTGTTCAGCTGTCACACAGAAGCATCCATTTTAATATTTGAATCCACCTGGATTTTCCACATTGGACTTTCGGTCAGTGCAGTTGTTGCCCAGTTTTGTTAGCCAGGCTTATCCTCCAGCTCTACCCCTAGACGTTTAGCATAATTTGGAGCTCTGGTTATTAACTGTGTGGAGGTGAAAACACCACTACCAGCTAAATTCCAACCATAATTAGCATTAGCCTTACGGCTCTCTGTCCAGTATCCCAGAAGAGAGGTTGTTGACCTGTCTTGTGTGCCTGGATGTGGACACTCCTCTCTGGGTGTGTTTGCTGCTGCAGCTGGGTGTGGATCGATGGTGCAGGGTGTGATAGGCTATGCTGCCTAGGGGGACCTGTAATTCAATACCACAGACACAGACTGCCTCTAGCTTCTGCTCTCTCTGTAACAAGCTTCCTCCACCACCACCTAAATCCCATTTCCCCTCCTCTACACCCTCCTCTGGCTTCCTTCCTCAACCTTATTGTTAATGTGCACGAACGCTGGATAAGTGTGTTTGTGCGTAATTGGACTGCAATGCACTTCGGTGTACATATTGTCATTTTATGCAGCTTGTGCATGACACGTGCTTTTGCCTTATTGTGCTTTTGCATCATGAATTTGCACTACATATTTTGTCAATATACGCTACATGACCTGCTCTTCAAACATCTCATTCCAAAATCATGGGCACTAATATGGAGTTGGTCCCCCCTTTGCTGCTATAACAGCCTCCACTCTTCTGGGAAGTTTTTTGGAACATTGCTGCGGGGACTTGCTTCCATTCAACCACAAGAACATTAGTGAGGTCGGGCACTGATCTTGGGCGATTAGGCCTGGCTTGCAGTCGGCCTTCCAAATTCATCCCAAAGGTGTTCAATGGGGTTGAGGTCAGGGCTCTGCAGGCTAGTCAAGTTCTTCCACACCGATCTCAACAGACCTTTTCTGTATGGACCTCGCTTTGTGCATAGGGGCATTGTCATGCTGAAACAGGAAAGGGCCTTCCCCAAAGTGTTGCCACAAAGTTGGAAGCACATAATTGTCTAGAATGCCATTGAATGCTGGAGCATTAAGATTTCCCTTCACTGGAATTAAGGGGTCTAGCCCAAACTATGAAAAACAGCCCCAGACAATTATTCATCCACCAAACTTTACAGTTGACACTATGCATTCAGGCAGGTAGCATTCTCCTGGCATCCGCCAAACCCAGATCCCTCTGTCGGACTGCCAGATGGTGAAGCTTCATCACTCCAGATAACACGTTTCCACTGCTCCAGAGTCCAATGGTGCCGAGCTTCACGCCTCTCCAGCCGATGCTTGGCATTGTGCTTGGGGATGTTAGGCTTGTGGGAGGCTGCCCGGCCATTGAATCCCATTTCATGAAGCTCCCAACAAACAGTTATTGTACTGACATTGCTTCCAGAGGCAGTTTGGAACTCTGTAGTGAGTGTTGCAACCGAGGACAGACGATTTTTACGTTACGCGCTTCGGCACTCCCGTTTTGTGAGCTTGTGTTTCCTACCACTTTGAGGCTGAGCCGTTGTTGCTCCTACACATTTCCACTTCACAATAACAGCACTTACAGTTGACCGGGGCAGCACCAGCAGGGCTGAAATTTTACGAACTGACTTGTTGGAAAGGTTGCATGCTATGATGGTGCCACATTGAAAGTCACTGAGCTCATTAGCTAGGCCATTCTACTGCCAATGTTTGTCTATGCAGATTGCATGGCTGTGTGCTCGATTTCATACACCCATCAGTAGCGGGTGTGGCTGAAATAGCCGAATCCACATACTTTTGTTTATATAGTGTCTATGCAGTGTTTGTGCAGTTGTGTGCGTCTGTATGTCACTTTCGTACCAGCATTAATACCAAACACACTATTCCCAGGGCTTATCTTGCTCCTGTCACGCCTGCCCTGGCTCCTTGATGTACATCTGGTGGGGATGGGTTGGTCATTAGAATATTGGGATTTATCTGGCACAGTGGAGCGGTAAGCAGAACAGCTAGCGCCACGGGAAGACCGCCGGCCCTTTGTCATAATGATGCTGCTGCTGCATTTCACCCTTCTCTGAGTGCACAATTCATTTACACCCACCTCCATATTCTCCCATAATCCCCCTCTTTCAATCAGAGTGCAATCTGAGCAAGCCACTGTGATAGGCTAAGAGGCGTCTATTGTGGATCACACGTCTTCGTTTGCCCCATAGAAGAGACGGAACCAGTTTTACCTGCCTCTGTTCCAGGGGGAGATGGAATGATGATACGCAGGTGTGCATTTTAAGCCCTGAGGTAATGCGGTCAGCAGAGGGATTTAGGAGGAATGGGGTGTCTCACTATGGTGAGGTGTGGCACTACTATCCTAGTCTCTGGCCACACTTGTGACAGTGACACATCTGGGACAAGTCTAGTGATTGGGGGAGGGGAAAACCCCCTCTGCAGTTACTCTTCCTGGTCTGATCACAACCCCTAGTTCCTCTTTCTAACCCATCAGTTTTTACAGAAATGAATGAAATAAATTCAGCAAAAAAAGAAACGTCCTCTCACTGTCAACTGCGTTTATTTTCAACAAACTTAACATGTGTAAATATTTGTATGAGCATAACAAGATTCAACAACTAAGACATAAACTGAACAAGTTCCACAGACATAACAGAAATGGAATAATGTGTCCCTGAACAAAGAGGGGGTCAAAATCAAAGTAACAGTCAGTATCTGGTGTGGCCACCAGCTGCATTAAGTACTGCAGTGTATCTCCTCCTCATGGACTGAGATGTTACCCCACTCTTCTACCAAGGCAGATGCCTTGGTAGTTCCCAAACATTTCTGGGTGGACTGGCCCTAGACCTCACCCTCCGATCCAACAGGTCCCAGACATGCTCAATGGGATTGAGAGCCGGGCTCTTCCCTGGCCATGGCAGAACACTGACATTCCTGTCTTGCAGGAAATCACACACAGAACGAGCAGTATGGCTGGTGGCATTGTCATGCTGGAGGGTCATGTCATGCAGGAAGGGTACCACATGAGGGAGGAGGATGTCTTCCCTGTAATGCGCAGCGTTGAGATTGCCTGAAATGACAACGAGCTCAGTCCGATGATGCTGTGACCCTCCACCTCCAAATCGATCCCGCTCCACAGTACAGGCCTCGGTGTAACTCTCATTCCTTTGACGATGAACGCGAATCCGACCATCACCCCTGGTGAGACAAAACCGCGACTCATCAGTGAAGAGCACTTTTTGCCAGTCCTGTTTGGTCCAGCGACGTTGTTGCCGGTGAGGATCTGACTTACAACAGGCCTACAAAGCCCTCAGTCCAGCCTCTCTCAGCCAATTACGCACAGTCTGAACACTGATGGAGGGATTGTGCGTTCCTGGTATAACTCAGGCAGTTGTTGCCATCCTGTACCTGTCCCGCAGGTGTGATGTTTGGATGTACTGATCCTGTGGTGTTGTTACACGTGTCCGTCCTGTCTCCCTGTAGTGCTGTCTTCGGCGTCTCACAGTATGGACATTGCAATTTATTGCCCTGGACACATCTGCAGTCCTCATGCCTCCTTGCAGCATGCCAAAGGCACGTTCACGCAGATGAGCAGGGACCCTGGGCATCTTTCTTTTGGTGTTTTTCAGAGTCAGTAGAAAGGCCTCTTTAGTGTCCTAAGTGGTCATAACTGTGACCTTAATTGCCTACCGTCTGAAAGCTGTTAGTGTCTTAATGGCCGTTCCACAGGTGCATGTTCATTAATTGTTTATGGTTAATTGAACAAGCATGGGAAACCGTGTTTAAACCCTTTACAATGAAGATCTGTAAAGTTATTTGGATTTTTACAAATTATCTTTGAAAGCCAGGGTCCTGAAAAGGGGACGTTTCTTTTTATGCTGAGTTTAGATAGGTGTAAGTTAGGTGTAGCCATCAGTTTGCATGCTCTTCTCTATCTCTCTGTCTCTGTGTGTGTGTGAAAAGGCAGTTGTATTCCTTTCTCCAGTGTTGATGACTGGAGGGATGTGTGATTACCTCTGTGGCGTTAAGTGGGTTCCCCCCTTCTTCTTCTCCTCCTTTTTCACATTTAATTCCTCCCAGAGACAGATGATGGGTAATTGAGAATGAAGATGCCATTCTTGGAGCCTAGTGACAATTAGGCTGCTCATTCATATTAGATCTGTTTGAATGGTTTTATTTTGAAGAGAAATGGGCACATCGCCCATTGGAAACCATGACTGATCTTGAAGCTGTGTGGTGTCCACATGCCAGTGGCTTACTGCTAATCAGTGGTCTTACAGTGTTCGCTGCTCATTTTCCATGCTTGAATTTGTGGGTTTTGTTGGCCCAGATTTTATTGAGGTTTTCTCTGCTGCCTCTCCTATCAAATAGTCCTTTATCGTGCTACTGTATGATGTAAGAAGTTGTCATTGCTTAAGTGCTGTTAATATTGAATGTGTAGAGTATGTCCCATGGGAGATGTTCCAGTAGGTGCTTCCTTATTAACCAGAGCTATAAGACCTCATGACTCACTCTGATTTTAAACATGGATTTGCGTTAATGCCGTCAACATTTCTGTGTTGGTGAACAGTAGTAGCTTATATTAAAAAAATAAAAATAAAAACAGTTTCTGCCTATGACAGGCTATTGAGACTGTGATGAAAGAGACATTGAGTCTCTATAAATTTGTTCACCTACAGTCCTTGTCTAGTAAATTTAAAGTCATAGACTGGGTGTTTCTAGGGATACATGAGAATCATTGAGATGACGGGATTGTCTCATGTACAGTAGGTGATTCTGACAGGCGTCTTAAAATCAAAAGCACCCAATGATGTTTATGGCTGCTCATGACACTTGATGACTTCAAAATATGAAAAACCCAGGTTAGGTTTAACGAGAAGGGCAGTGTCAGCTCTGCCCTCTGAAATGGCAATCTGGTGTCGACCACATGCTTAGCATGGGGTGGAATTCCCACTACCCACTGCCAGCTTCCTCACTCTGTCAGGCATAGCTAGTGGGTTCTTTGAACTACTGTATGCCTGGCGCTTAACATGCATTATTGATGGTAAGGGGCTGTTCTGCGACGGCAGAGGCCTTTTCTGCTCCATTACCGGACTCCCACTGGGACGTAGACACTACCTGTGAGATGCACACTTCACCCCAGCTAGCATTTCGGTTACACGGTTAGTACTGTATTTCTACTAGGGAAACTTCACTTTAGTTACGGTTGGCTAACACAGTTAGCAATGACCTCCTCTATTTCTATGTGCCCTAGCTGTAAGAAGCCTCTGTCTGCCTGTTGCAAAGCTTTAGTCATTAGCGTTAGACTGGCTTCTCTAATCCGCCAGCAGCACCCTGGGGACAACTGCAGGAAGTGTGTACCGCAGGCCACATGATGGAATAAGCTCTCCTCCACCTTTTTTCTTTCTCTCTCTCTCTCCGTCTCTTGGTTGATTTCCCTTTCCCACTTTAGCTCTGTCTCACTCACATGTGCACCTCTCTTTCATTGTCTCCCCCTCTCCATGTCCTCTGCATACTCTCTTCCTCACACTCAATCCCGCTCCCTCTAGCTTTGCTCTCATACACACACTCCCCTTTCCACTCAGGTGCTGTTGAGCTCGACTGATGACCTTCAGTGTGACCTCCAGAATCTAGCTAGCAACCTTTCAGACAGGAAGTGAGGGGAAGGCCACTCATGACTTGAAGAGCTGTCTGCACAGTAAAGGCCTCAGACGTAACGCATCAACACAGCGTGAGCTGGTGTGAGGATGGATTTGTAAAAGGGCCGCTTTTCATAGGCGTGAGAAATTGTGACAGGAACATTATAGGCTAGGCTAAGACCGGCTCAGTTGAGCTTTTCGCTAGCAGCCTGGCTGTCTGTCACTAGATCTCACTCACTGCAGGCCTATGTGCCAAGTTGTTTAACTGAGAGACGGCGGCGCTTAACTTTTCGCAGGGGTGCAGACCTGGGGTCAGGCCTCCTCGATAAGGGTGCACTGTAGCCAGCCTCGGTGCCTTTGTCCAGGGGGAAGGTTTTTTCCATCGCACCGGAGAACTGGGTCAAGGGGATTAATTTCCTGGCCTGGCTGGATCTAGTCGTTCGGCGCTAATGGGAGATTAGCTGGGAAGTTTCAGTTCCAAAACGTCTCTGGGTGCCGCCTGCCTGTTCTTCACATGGGTTGGGGGGATATTTAGGAAGTGATTGGTGCCTCTAAATAGGGGTGGTTGGGATGTGGAATGGGCAAAGGAGGGGGTTTGAAGGGGTTGGATGTTTTCCCACCCCTGCTGTTCATCAATGTGACTGGATGAATTACAGGGGGCATTGTGTTCATGGGGGGGCAGGCTGGCCAGGAATCAGGTGGTGTAGGGGGGTATCTATTGGCCTTCTATTACCAGAACACTTTCATTACCATTGGGTGGTGGAGGGTCTTTTAAAAAAAATAAAAAAAATTGTATATACAATCTTTTGATTGGCCACCCACAATTCCCCATTGCTTTTATTTTATTGGCGGTCTGGTGTCCATTTTGTTTCTCAAAGTCACTGCAGACAAAGAGTTATGAATAGGGTAATTGCTCAGCTCGGAGTAATGTGCCCTTGAGCGTAATAGTGTAATGGGCTATTAGCAGCTCTATGTTAATTGTTTTAGCCTTTCTCGCGGCGCAGTCAGGGCAGTGTGTGAATAGCCTCGCTCGCTCGCTCTCGCTCTGCTCTGCTGTTACATGGTTCATAGAAGCTATGTTTTGCCCAGCGTTCTTTTTGCAGCCGCTGTATTCCTCATAGATATCTGTAATGAGGTTGTGAGCACAGCACCACTGGGGGTTTGGTAAGTAGTGGAATTAAGAGGGCCTAATGAGGTTTCTCTCTCTCCCTCTCCTCATCCCTTTGGTCTCTTCACTCTCATTTGCTTCCCACAGCAGTCTAAAGTCAACCCTATCTGTACAGTAGGTACACTCATGACAGACAGACAGACTGACTCTTTCCTCTCAGAAAAACAACAGTATTGACAAAGCTTCTAGAATGTTTTCTCATGTTTCATTTTCAGAATCACTTGTTGACCCGTGGGTTTAAAATCGTTTTGGAGAGGCTATGTTAGAATATTTGTGTCAGCTAGTCGGGGTGAGGGGTATCTGTTTTTTGCACTGATTAATGTCTCTTCAGGTGATGTTTTCATGGAGAGGAGGATATTATGTCTACGTGTGAGTAACATTGGCCTCTCTCTCTTCCACTACCTAGGTATCGGTAAGAATGTGATCTGTGACCGAACCGCCACCCCACTGGATGCCTTTCGCATGATGTCGGCCGCCCAGTACTACCCCAAGCTGCTGAGCATCATGGGAAACGTACTGCGCTTCCTTCCCGCCTTCGTACGCATGAAGGAGCTAGTGGAGGAGGGCTACGTGGGGGAGCTGCTGGTCTGCGAGGCTCAGGTCCACAGCGGCAGCCTGTTGGGTAAGAAGTACAACTGGAGCTGTGACGACCTGATGGGCGGTGGGGGGCTGCACTCGGTAGGCAGCTACATCATTGACCTGCTCACCTTTCTGACGGGCCAGCGGGCGGCCAAGGTGCACGGCTTCCTCAAGACTTTCGTCAAGCAGACGGAGCACATCTGCGGCATCCGACAGATCACCAGTGACGACTTCTGCACCTTCCAGATGGTGCTGGAGGGCGGCGCCTGCTGCACCGTCACACTCAACTTCAACGTGCCTGGTGACTTCCGCCAGGAGGTGATCGTGGTGGGCACGGTGGGCCGGCTGACAGTCATTGGCACGGACCTGTACGGCCAGAAGAACACCATGGAGGGAGGGCCGGAGCTACTTCTGAAAGACAGCACCCCTCTGGAGAAGGCCTCCCTACCGGAGAAGGCTTTCAGTGACATCCCTTCGCCCTACCTGACAGGAACCATCCGTATGGTGCAGGCGGTGCGTCAGGCCTTCGAGGACCAGGACGACCGGCGCACGTGGGATGAAAGGCCGCTGACTATGGCGGCCACATTTGAGGACTGCCTGTACGCACTTTGCGTGGTGGACACCATCAAGAAGTCCAACCAGTGCGGCGAGTGGCAGAACATTGAGGTAATGAAAGAGGAGCCCGAGGTAAGCCCGGCGTACCTTATCAGCGAGGCCATGCGGCGCAGCAGGATGTCGCTCTACTGCTAGCACTGGCACCTAAATGGCTGTCTGGTGCTAGGGACTGGGGGTGAGAGAGCTGTCACTGTGCCCTCATTGGTTCGCTACCCTAAAAAGATGTGAACAGTGATGAACTCTCTCCAATCTCATTGTCCTCTCTTCTGCATGATCTATTCTGGAATCACTACGCCGCGCATCGTGACTCTGAGAAAGTGGAGGAATAAAGAGCACCTCCAAAAAGAAAAAGGCGTTGCTATGGATGCTACACTCGGGACAACAGTGGTTTAACTGTACCTCTAGAGAGGTGAATGTTTAATCCCCAGGGGGCTTCGGACCCTGTCTCTGTGTGTGTCTGCTGTGTGTGAAACCAGAGAAGAAAAACGCAGAGAAATCAATTGTTTGTCTGGTAGGGCTTTTAGTGAGGTCCCCTCCTCCGGTTAAGTATGCAATAAATCCAATCAGAGCTCCAGGCTAGTGGAATTAAGTCATCCTAAGCAAAAAAAGGTGTGGTGGGTCCCCACTCATTCGCACTCAGAATTATGTCATCCTGCCTGAATCGAGGGAATGCCTTTTTTTGCCTGCTTCTCGTTTTTGTAGTAACGTCCATATGCAATAGACCGACACATAATCTGTGGATGGTGGTGCAATCCCATGCTATGCTGTGAGTAAAACCTAGGCACATGTTTTCTATCCCCATGTTTTCAATCTCAAGGTCATGCCTGTTGCTAAGCTAATATCCTTAGCTTAGCCAGCTAGGTTAGCGGTGCATGCGATTAAAGCTTCTTACACAACAGCAGCGATGTAGAGTGAAACAATCAGTAATAGTGTCCCTCTGGGTTAGTGCATGAATGGGACACTTCCACGCATGAAACATTCCCATCTGCTTGTAAAGACTAGTGTTTTGTGACTCTTTATAGTTTGTGTAAATATGTAGCTTAGTACTACTAACAGCAGGGCAAGTAGAACATGGCCTATTTTTTTATTTTTTGAGAAGACCTCTGGTTTTCACCTCATCACTATCCACATCACTATCCACACAGGTTACACAAGATAATGGTAGTACAGTAGCATAAATTCACGAAGCCAAAACATTTTTGTATTTTATTCAAGCTCGATCTTATTGTTTCCCCCATTGTTGATTGTGTTCTCAAATTATGCTACTGTATGTCGCCATCTGCATTTGCCTACTTTTCCATGGTCTTGTATAATACAAAAAAGTGAATATGGTTTAAAATGTGTCATGATATAAATGTACTGTATGTATTTTATTTGTTTTTAAACTGCAAAAGACAGGAACTGGAACATGTTTTGATACACACACTGTTCAGTATAAAATTATTTATTTTTAATTTTGGACTGATTTTGTACTGTGTCGGGAGAAGAAGTCTAGTTCGTGGGCGACAGTTGAGGTAAGAGAGGCCTTTTAGTATTCAGTTTCTCTGTGTGTTGGTCCACACTGTGGGATGTCTGAAGACAATGACTACTTTGGTTGGAGTATATAGACATTTTTTAATCATGTGATCCTAATTTGTAATAAATGTTGATAGGTGCAGCCATTTTAAGATTTGTAGCTATTTAACCGTTATCTGTCCAGTCGGCCATTTTGCCCTGTATTCATGTTTCATCGATGTGATATATTGTGTTTGACAGTGGGCTTTGGAACATTTCATATTTTTCTGACCATGCTCCAGTTTATTTGGCGTTTGTCGTGCAAGTTTATTTTTTTCAGTAGCTTTTCAACCAACAAGACAAGCTTCTCACGTGCCCGCTGACCTTTCCCAAGTTCTGTAAATATTATCTTACTCTGATGGGTGGCCATGATGTGTTCTGCATAGAAACATGATAAGATGTCACCTGTTATACCATTGCAGATCATAATACTGTAGACTTTCCCCTTTGTCCACTGAGGACCTTTTATACCATAAACATGCCTTGATCTTTTCAATGAAACCTGGACAACATTATACTGGAATAAACTCTCCAAAGTTGCACACTATGGTATAAGAACCTCCCCGGTTACTTGATGGACTTTGCCATTTAAAGGATGGAGACATAGAACAACGTCTAAAGATGTGCTCTTTCCAACTCTCTCTGTTAGTCCCCTATATTCCAATCCCGGGTCAAGGGCCTTGTTTCAAACAACGCTCCTCTAAAGCTGCACCCAGAGAACAGGAGAGGAAGTCCCCTGTTGAGGCCTTATAGGGAGGACGTAGGAACCGTGGTTTAGTCCCCAGTCTTTCAGTCTGGATAAAACTATAGCTTTACATATATGACAGGAAGGAAATGGGGACTAAATTAAATCAAACACTTGAAGTAAACCCTTGCGAACACTTCACATTATAACGTATGCTGAATCAAACTTATTCTCATGTAATATCAATGTAGGGGAGAAAGGATCAATGCGAAGTAGAGAGGAGTCCCTTTGCCGGTTTGATCCAGCACCCATGTGTATTTAGGCTTAATCCTACATCTTGCTAAGGTGCTGTAGAGCAGTCCTCCTCAAACCTCTCTGGAACCCCCAAATGTTTTCCTGATTCACCTCGTCAAGGGTTGTGTTTCTCTGCCCAGACATTGATGACGCATGCCAGTTATTACAATGCCTGGATGGGTATTTTGCGTATCAGATAACCACATATGTTAGAGCAATCTGGTGCCCGACGGCACAGTTGATGAGGTGGCACGTGACCATTGGTTGAGTCATGCAACTTCTGACCAGGGGAATGCAACCAAGGGCTTGACGATAAGTTGAATCAGGTGGAATAGATCAAATACGTGGAATGGCTGGTGGTCCCCGAGGAGAGGTTTGAGGATCACTGCTCTAGAGGCACCTTACCATTTTCTTCTACACTGAACAAAAATATAAACGCAACATGCAACAATTGCAAGGATTTTACAATTAGTTATAATTCATGGAAGGCAATCAGTCATTTGAAATGAATTTCTCAGGCCCTAATCTATGGATTTCACATCACTGGGAATACAGATATGCATCTGTTGGTCACAGACACCTTAAACGAAAAGGTTGGGGCGTGGATCAGAAAACCAGTCAGTATTTGGTGTGACCTCCATCATGCAGCGCGACTCCTTCGCATGGAGTTGATCAGACTGTTGATTGTGGCCTGTAGAATGTTATCCCACTCCTCTTCAATGGCTGTGCGAAGTTGCTGGATATTGTCGCAACCTGGAAAACGCTGTCGTACACATCGATCCAGAGCATCCCAAACATGGGTGACATGTCTGGTGAGTATGCAGGCCATGGAAGAACTGGGACATTTTCAGCTTCCAGAAATTGTATACAGATCTTTGCGACATGGGGCCCTGAATTCTGCCAGGTTCTCAACTAGCCTACCTGGTTAAATAAAATTATCATTCTGAAACATGAGGTGATGGCGGCAGATGAATGGCACGACAATGGGCCTCAGGATCTCGTTACAGATTCTATGTGTATTCAAACTGCCATCAATAAAATGTAATTGTGTTCGTTGTCCGTAGCTTATGCCTGCCCACACCATAACCCCACCGCCACCATGGGGCACTCTGTTTACCACGTTGACATCAGCAAACCACTCGCCCACGCAACGCCATACGTTGCCATTTGCTTGGTACAATTGAAACCAGGATTCATCTGTGAAGAGCACACTTCTCCAGTGTGCCAGTGGCCATCAAAGGTGAGCATTTGCCCACTAAAGTCGGTTACGACGCCAAAATACAGTCAGGTCAAGACCCTGGTGAGGACGACGAGCATGCAGATGAGCTTCCCTGAGACGGTTTCTGACAGTTTGTGCAGATATTCTTCAGTTGTGCCAACCCACAGTTTCATCAGCTGTCAGGGTGTCTGGTCTCAGACGATCCCGCAGGTGAAGAAGCCAAATGTGGAGGTTCTGGGCTGGCGTGGTTACACGTGGTCTGGACGTACTGCCAACTTCTCTAAAATGACATTGGTAGAGAAATTAACATTACATTCTCTGGCAAAAGCTCTAGTGGACATTCCTACAGTCAGCATGCCAATTGCACGCTCCTTCAAAACTTGAGACATCTGTGACAAAACTGCACATTTTAGAGTGGCCTTTTATTGTCCCCCGCACAAGGTGCACCTATGTAATGATCATGCTGTTTAATCAGCTTATTGATATGCCACACCTGTCAGGTGGATGGATTAGCTTGTCAATGGAGAAATGCTCATGAACAGTGATGTGAACAAATGTGTGCACAACATTTGAGAGAAATAAGCATTTTGTGCTTATAGAACATTTCTGGGATGTTTTATTTCAGCTCATGAAACATGGGACCAACACTTTACATGTTGCGTTTTATATTTCTGTTCAGTGTAAATATCCAGGCCAGTTGATGTAAAATGGGTTGGGTATTCAAGTTGTTGAATATTTAATGTCTGAAATTATAAGATTTCATGCATCTGATGTCTGCTGATTTTGATTTATACATTTGAATTTAATCTGGGGGTGTCAAACTCATTCCACGGAGGGCCTAGTGTCTGCAGGTTTTGTTTTTTCCTTTCAATTAAGCCCTAGACAACCAGGTGTGGGGAGTTCCTTACTATTTACTTAATTCATCAGTCAGGTTCAAGGGAGGAGCGAAACCCGCAGACACTCTGCCCTCCTTGGAATGAGTTTGACACCTGTGATGTAATTTCTTTATGCCATTTATTTTTTTTATAAAGTGTATGTTTCAGGTATCAGCTAATATTGGTTATGTTTTATGATGAAATGGATATGGATTTGAATGGACAACTGCTGTATTACCATCAAAGCTGCAACACCTGGAGTATTACTACTGCGGTCAATACAACTGGAAGACGTGTATCACTGTACCTGAAGGTATTACCCTGAGAGCACTGTAGGGGTGCCGTTGTCTGAGACACTGTAGTCACTGTCTGTCTAGTATGGGGGGAAAAAGAAGACCAGTCACATTACTTATTGTCATTGCTCACTTCGCTTGTGGGTTCTTACGATGCATCCAGCTCTTGGCTTCAAAAAATAACTAAACTTGAAACACGGGGGAGATGTTACAGTTCAAAATGTTAAGTGTGTGTGTTGCTGAAATGTATATATTTTAGATCTCCTTGCTGTGCCAGCATTTACAAACACTTGAGGAGATGGGGTTTCCTGCTTCAGTATAGCTAGTAATCTAGCTATGTGTGATAGATTTGGGAAACAAAGACTCAAATGTGGTTTGGCCACCTGACTCTGCAATTCCCCTCCCCCTCTCCCTGCCCTCAGTGCCCTAAGGGGGTCACTCTGTTCATAATGAGAGAAGCAACCTCAAAGAAGGTGCTTCTTGTGCACCCTCAGTTCGTCACCTAGCAACCACTGTGGCAGCCACTGTGCCAAAACTCAGCCCATCTTGGATTTTTTTCCCCCCACTCATTCTCTCTCCTTTTCCTGTCTCTGTTTCTGTCTGTGTTTTGTGTTTCACTGACACACTTTCTTCCTCTCTCAACATTTCTCTTCTTCACTCTTTTATTCTGTCTGTCTGCCTCTCTCTCACACACACACAGACAGCCTGGAGGACAAACTCACTTGGTGCTTCTGCAGACCTCTGCTACCTTAGCATTTAGTTCACCATTCTGTTTAAAGAGCCTCTTATATTTAAGCTGTAAGAGGACATATGATATTGATATTTCCCCCACATTTCACCTACCATACAAAGTGTCCTTTGTCATTCATTATGTCACAGACAAAGCAACCACTGGGCAAGGAGGCTTACATTAAGCCTGCTTATTTTGATGAAAAAATAATTGTTGTAATTGTATTGATGATGATGACGATGGTCATTTGATATGTTATGTCTTATCTCAATGTAGACATGATGGCAAAAGTCAGTTAAGCAAATGACTACTGCTGTTAGTTGGGTGACTGTTTCCCTTCATACTGAGGAAACCCTAAACTACTCCTACTTGCCCTAGTGTCCATTTTCTTGACTCCAGGCTGGAGTAGCCAATCAGGCAGTAGCCAATCTGGTAGTCCCAGACTCCCGGCCCCTTTTGTTTACTGGGCTCATTAGGTCAGAAGTGGTGACTATGGTGACCGCTGAAAAGGGTGACACATGCACACCGGAACCCTCCAACAGGTTAGTAAATGCTGATAATCACAGTTTGCTGTATCGTTCAATTGCTTAGTTCATGTTGAAGGAAATATCCGTCTTGATGCTGTAATGATGTTTGTTGACTATTTATTATACTATAAGTATATTGTGGACGCATGGACCTTTTTGTAAATATTTTGAACCAATAGGCTCATATTAATCAGTCTTAAACTAGAGAATGTACTGTAGGAATATATTTATATCTATATTTTCTATATATCTGAAAATGACAGTTGTGATTTGGGAGTTGGGTTGAGAAGAGGTGGTGGGTGTCACATTAATAACGGTCCTCATTTCTCTCTTTGTGGACTATGGAAAGGCATGATCATGTGCATCTGTTAATGGAGTCTTCATTCATGCCTTGGGCTGGCTCTGTGAACCCTTTGTCAGTGTTCTACTGTTTGATCTCCCCGCTCCAGTGCTCTGCATCGCTATTGTGTATGTGTGTGTTAACAGTAAGCGAATGTGTGTGTGTGTGTTGCTGGGGGGGGGGATGTGTCTTGTTCTGAACACATCACCCTGGTGTTCATGAAAGCCTGCAACATGGTTTACTGCTTTAAAACTTGTCCGATGCTGCAGTTTAGGGATAAAAAAAAAATTGATACCTACCTACACCTTGTCATGGTTTCCTTTCTTCACTGCATCACAGCCTTATCAATGCACATAGTCTGGAATTACTCAGACATATCAGTAGTTACTCAGGCCCTTCATCACGCTCCTCTCCCTCCATCTCTTCACACACATTAGCCTTTTCCAGTTGCGGCTAACCAGAATGGTAAGATTAGCTTGAATACTGACATACACATTGATGTTTTGAACCTCCTGATGTCAGTAAAGACCATCTCTAAAGAGGTGCTGACAGAGGCCTTCTGCTGCCACCTAGTGACTGGAATAGAAACTGCCTGTTATCTCCACAACCACTATCAACATGATGCAGAACTATTTAATGACACTATTTTAGGGCTTGTGGTTTTCCTTCCTTCTAATCTGGGACTAAATCAGATGTGGGACATGTGTAAGCAATGACTCTATGTAACCTGAAAGGTTTCTGCCTCCTTATTTGCAGCTCTTGTAAAAGTTGTCTCCCTCATGTTTCACCCCAGATAACCTCCTATTCAACTCGGTAGAAAATGTGAAGGGGAAACAACCAAAAGGAATGAATTAAGGCCCACACCCACAGTTCCACCAAACAACATCAAACAGACAATTTCCCTGCAGAATGGCGTCAAACGTGGTTTCTATATGTTAGATGTGTTTAACACCGTTCCATATATCCCCTTCCAGCCATTACAATGAGTCTGTCCTCCTAAAGCTCCTCCCACCAGCCTCTGGTGTGCAATGCACAAGAAGCCGGTTAAAACCCGCTGTAAATTCACATCAATGAAATGTGTGGCCGTGGTACTTTATAAAGGAGCTTAAGGGGGGCTAGAGCAATCTGCTGGTAATGCAAGGTACATTTAAATGGCAGTGATATGGAGAGAAAGAGAGAGATGGTTTGATGCCCCTGCAGAGAACTGTGGCAGAGTTTTACACCCCCCCCCGCCCGCTTTATCTGAATGCTTTAATAGCTACATCAATTTGGGTTAATCTCATCCTGTCATAGTGTCAGAGGATTGAGACGACTTTAATATGGAGAGAATGATGCCCCGTGGGGGAGAGAGAGATTGGGAGCGAGAGACTGTACTGCACATCAAATGTATAAATCAAACGCACCAAAACAAATGTGACTGATTTACGTATTTGATGTGCAGTACAGTCTCTCTCGCTTCTCTTTCTATTGCTTCCAAATCTGTCTCTTACTCTCCATATTAAAGTCGTCTCAATCCTCTGACACTATGACAGGATGAGATTAACCCAGATTGATGCGGCCATTAAAACATTCTGATAAAGGAGGAGTGGGATATAAAACCCTGCCACGGTTCTCTGTAGGAGCATCAAATCATCTCGCTTTCTCTATTTCCAATATCACTGGCATTTAAATGTACTTTGCATTATCTGCACATTCATTTTTCTACCTTTAATTCCACTCAACCACACACACACTACTTTGAACACCCCCTCTCTCCTTTCACTGTGAGTGACACTCAGGTAGTGAGACACCGGTTCACATTTTCTCTCCCTCGGTTTGAGATTGTGTGTGCGTGTAGCAAAGCCTGAGGGGATTATGATGTATTGTAGATACTTTAATATTTATGTTTCACTTTCATGGTCTGTAGCTAGATTTTAAAAAGATTACCGTCCTGGAGAGCTGCTGTGTGTGCAGGGTTTTATTTCTGCCCTGCAACAACATACTGGATTACACTTAGCTGCTCATCAGAACTTTGATTGACTGAATCAGGTGTGATAGGGGCTGGAGCAAAAGCCTGCACATCCAGTAGTTCTCCAGAAGGGTTGGCCACCAATGTTCTTTCATCGTCAATGTGCTTTATAACATGTCACCTTAATGCTGTTCACCGCTGTAGAACCTCTAGTGGGAGGAGCAGTGTCCATTTTTGTTCATAAACATTTTCAATTCTTAGTCAGAGAGGGCCTCGCACTTACATCAGACAACATTGTTGAATCTCTTTTCATAGAAAATCACTCCTGTTCATTTTTTGATGGTAAGTGGTAATTGGATACATATCTCGATTCTGACATTGGATTAATAGTGAAGATAACATTTGTTTGCTATTGGGGGATTACAACATACATTTATTTAAAAGTGAGAACCACCCACTGACATTGACTTTGAATACTTTATACTCCAGCTAACTATATCCCCTCATCTACGGTGGAAAGAAAAAGTATGTGAACCCATTGGAATTACCTGGATTTCTGCATAAATTGGTCATCAAATTTGAGTCACAAGTCACAACAATAGACAGTGTGCTTAAACTAATAACACACATTGTATTTTTCTTGTCTATATTGAATACATAATTGAAACATTCACAGTTTAGGTTGGGGAAAGTATGTGAACCCCTAGGCTAATGACTTCTCCAAATGCTAATTGGAGTCAGGAGTCAGCTAACCTGGAGTCCAATCAATGAGATGAGATGTTGGTTAAAATTGCCTTGTCCTATAAAAAAACTCACAAAATTTGAGTTTGCTATTCACAAGAAGCATTGCCTGATGTGAACCATGCCTCGAACTAAAGAGATCTCAGAAGACCTAAGACTAAGAATTGTTGACTTGCATAAAGCTGGAAAGGGTTACAAAAGTATCTCTAATAGCCTTGATGTTCATCAGTCCACGGTAAGACAAATTGTCTATAAATGGAGAAAATTCAGCACTGTTGCTACTCTCCCTAGGAGTGGCAATCCTGCAAAGATAACTGCAAGAGCACAGAGCAGAATACTCAATGAGGTTAACAAGAATCATAGTGTCAGCTAAAGACTTACAGAAATCTTTGGAACATCTTGACAAGTCTACAATACGTAAAACACTAAACAAGGAGGGCGTTCAAGGGAGAACATCACGGAAGAAGCCACTGCTATCCAAAAAAAAACATTGCTGCACATCTGAAGTATGAAAAAGTGCACCTGGATGTTCCACAGCGCTACTGGCAAAATATCCTGTGGACAGAAGAAATTATAGGAAGGAACAACTGTGTGGAGAGAAAAAAAGCACAGCACACAAACAAAACCTAATCCCAACTAAAGTATGGTGGTGGGAGCATCATGTTTGGGGCTGCTTTGCTGCCTCAGGGCCTGGACAGCTTGCTATCAGACAGAAAAATGAATTCCCAAATTTATCAAGACGTTTTGCAGGAGAATGTTAGGCTATCTGGTTGTCTAGCTCAACAGAAGTTGGGTGATGCAACAGGACAACGACCCAAAACACAGAAGTAAATCAACAGAATGGCTTCAACAGAAGAAAACACGCCTTCTGGACTGGCCCAGTCAGGTTCCTGACCTCAACCCGATTTGAGATGCTGTGGCATGACCTCAAAAGAGCAGTTCACACCGGACAGCCCAAGAATACTGCCTAACTGAAACCGTTTTATAAAGAGGAATGTTCCAAAATTCCTCCTGACAGTTGTGCAGGTCTGATCCACAACTACAGAAAACATTGGGTTAAGGTTATTGCTGCCAAAGGAGGCTCAACTAGTTAAATCCAAGGGTTCACATACTTTTCCCACCCTGCACTGTGAATGTTTACGCGGTGTGTCCAATAAAGACATGAAAACGTACAATTGTTTGTGTTATTAGTTTAAGCAAACTGTGTCTATTGCTGTGACCTAGATGAAGATCAGATCAGATTTTATGACCAATTTATGCAGAAATCCAGGTATTTCCAAAGGGTTCTTGCCACTGTATAAGCCCACAAGCGTGACCATGTTTCTTGAGATGTTTTTACAACTTGGAGTCCACCTGTGGTCAATTCAATTGATTGGACATTATTTGGAAAGGCACACACCGGTCTATATAAAAGGTCCCAAAGTTGACAGTGCATGTCAGAGCAAAAACCAAGCCATGAGGTTGAAGGAATTGTCCGTAGAGCTCAGAGACAGGATTGTGTCAAGGCACAGATCTGGGGAAGGGTACCAAAACATTTCTACAGCATTGAAGGTCCCCAAGAACACAGTGGCATCCATCATTCTTAAATGGAAGAAGTTAGGAACCATCAAGACTCTTCCTAGAGCCTGCCGCCCGGCCAAACTGAGCGATCGGGGGAGAAGGGCCTTGGTCAGGGAGGTGACCAAGAACCCGATGCTCACTCTGAAAGAGCTCTGGAGTTCCTCTGTGGAGATGGGAGAACCTTCCAGAAGGACAACCATCTCTGCAGCACTCAGGCCTTTCTGGTAGAGTGGCAAGACGGAAGCCACTCCTCAGTAAAAGGCACATGACAGCCTGCTTGGTGTTTGCCAAAAGTCACCTAAAGACTCTCAGACCATGAGAAACAAGATTCTCTGGTCTGATGATGCCAAGATTGAAACCCGTTGGCCTGAATGCCAAGCATCACTTCTAGAGGAAACCTGGCACCATCCCTACGGTGAAGCATGGTGGAGGCAACATCCTGCTGTGGGGATGTTTTTCAGCAACAGGGGCTGGGAGACTAGTCAGGATCGAGGCAAAGATGAATATTGTAAAGTACAGAGAGATCCTTGATGAAAACCTGCCCCAGAGTGCTTAGGCTGGGGCGAAGGTTCACCTTCCAAAAGGAAAACGACCCTAAGCACACAGCCAAGACAACGCAGCAGTGGTTTCGGGACAAGTCTATGTCCATGAGTGGCCCAGCCAGAGCACGGACTTGAACTCGTTCAAACATCTCTGGATAGACCTGAAAATAGCTGTGCAGAAACGCTCCCCATCCAATCTGACAGAGATTGAGAGGATCTGCAGAGAATGGGAGAAACTCCCCAAATACAGGTGTGCCAAGCTTGCAGCGTCAAACCCAAGAATACTCAAGGCTGTAATCACTGCCAGAGGTGCTTCAACAAAGTACTGAGTAAAGGGTCTGAATACTAATATAAATGCGATATTTCCGGTTTTTTAAAACTTTTCCTTTGTCATTATGGGGTATTGTGTGTAGATTGATGAGGGGAAAAAACTATTTAATCAATTTTAGAATAAGGCCGTAACCTAACAAAATCTGAAAAAGTCAAGGGGCCTGAATATTTTCCGAAGGCACTGTGCATGTAGAATATTTGACAAAAGTAATTGTGAGTGTTTATAGATCAGGCTGATGTGGAGTCTGCTTTCAAGACTTTTCTCACATCTTTCAACTTTGTATTTCACCACTGCTTTCCCTTAGTTAAACCACGTAAGAGAGCAGCAGAAGGGTTCTGGAAACATTGGTTTACAACCGGTCTCAAAGAATCCTCAGTATCAAGTTGTATAAAAAGTTCTGCAAATTACAAAAAGTATAAGAACAAATTTACTCACCTACTTCAGATATCCACAAAAATAGATTCTTATACCTCCTAAAAACCAATTCCTTTGTTAACAAAAATACTTTCATCATTTCCATGTCCAACGTTTATGTATGGATGGAGACTTGATACCTGTAGTGTAAGTACTTTTAAAGTTACTGTATTTCCTTTATACATTTTTTGATGACATCACAAAATAAAAACCAAGATGACATTAGTTTTCCACAGCTAATTTCTGATCATTCCTCACGCCCTTACGTTAGAAATATTGATCCAGTTTTCACTTTTTGAACGTGTTAAGAGTTTCAGCGGGAAGATTGTTAAAAGACATTCCTTTGGGTTGGGATTAAAGAACTTATGTAATGTATTATTGTTGTGACTGCTTTAAATTAAAGTACCATGCATGTCAAATGTGTATGCAAAATATATAAAATATATAGCAGAAAAGCTGTCAAAAAAAACATATTTGTCCTCCAAAGAGGGGGGGTGGTGGAGGGGTTAATATTTTTTTTTAAAGACATTCCTTTGGTTAATACTGGAGGATTTTGGAGAGGGAGATCTCTGGATTTCCTCTCCTTTAATTTATGACAGGGTGCAAGCTGTCAAACCGGCCCAGTTCCCCCCTCTCCTCTTCTGTGGGTGAGAGAGGTCTGGTTACTGTCAACCATTGCCAAGCTGATCTGATCCATTGGTTGATTTTTTTGTGATTGCTGATCGGTTCATTTATAATTAGTAGGTTTTGTTATGTTTTAACAAACCGTTTATTTTTGTACTATGTATTGTAAAAAAAAAAATGGTGTGGTTTTTATAGAAACCCTTGGTTCTAACACTTGTATACCGTTTATGAATTTATTTTTAGCTGTATTGTTGTTTATCACTTATTTTCTTTGGTGCAAATAAATTAAACCATGCTCGATGGGCCTTCACAATAGCGTAATATTCAAAAACATTATAAAAAACACATTTAGAGATACTAAATGTTAAGGTGTTTTATTGACAGAACCAGCAAACATATTTCATGAAGCCTTTTCCTGAGCCCTCAACATCAGTAATCCCACCAAGAGCCCAGGCTTCTCAGTCCAAGGCCCACATTGTAGACAGGCAGTGAAGTAAAGAGACCAGGCGGATATTATTTGTTTTTAGGAGGAGGATTCCTTGGTGGGGAAGGGCAGCTTCAGGTACTGGTACCACTGTTTGAGTTGCCGCGGCAACAGCAGCAGGACTTTCTCAGTGAGGAAGAGCAGTGCTTCCTGTATGGCTGGTCGAAGCAGCTGATTGGCTGGCATGGAGAGGACCAGGAGACAGAATTTCTCCTTCAGAGGTAGATGAGAGACCGGGTCATGTTCATTTGGCCCCAAATGGGAAAAAAACAGACAAACAGGGTGATTCTTGTCCAGTAAAAAACACTTGTTCTGAGTTTCCGTTACAAAACATTTTACTACGGTATGCACTAATGAATACAGCCCAGGTTGAGTATGTTTCTGTGTCTTCTAGGAAGGGGGAACATTTCAAAATGCAATGCATAGATCGGACACAATTGCCTATTCTCTGTGACAAAGACTTCCATACCTGGGAGTAGGGGACCCTTTTGTTAGAGAAGCTTTGAAATGCTGAGATCTTCTGCAGTATGCTGTTATATTTGGGGTCTCTGTCGCCGGACAGTTCTGTGGCCTCACTCTGCAGTGTTGCAAACCTGTTCATACATGATTAACATTTATTTTGTTCCATTTATAATTCTATTACATTTTCTTACAGGAAGTGAAGATGAAGAAAAGCAGTCAAGGAGTTTCAAGCAACTTGAAATGGTTGAGTTATATATACCACATGATGTTTGTATGAGAGAGGGGAGAAAGCACCTACCAGAGACCAGTGGTGGATTTGGGCTCCTTCAGCTCACTCTTCAGAGAGGCAAGGAGCGAAGACAGACCAGCATCGGTCTTGGAAGCCATTAGAGCATCGAAAAGAGTTCTCATCCTTTCCTCACGGTACCTGAGGACAGAGAATGGGACTACAATGAGTCGCCGAGTAGGGCATTTTGACGACAAATTATCACTTTTTGGTCATTACATTTTAATCCATAAATTTGATTCCCAGTGAAAAGGTGGGCCTGAAACCAACTCCTTTTATGTTGTTTTCAAATTGGTTGTGTTTCTACTTCTTGTCATTGCCATAGGGGACAGAGAACTGATCAATTGTTCCTTGAATGGTTTCCTATTCATATACCCTCTATGTCAACAGGTGTGGTACTGTGTGGCTCAGTCAGTAGAGCATGGCACTTGTAACACAAGGTTGTGGGTATCGATTCCTGCTGGGACCACCAATACATAAAATGTATGCATGCATGACTAAATAGCTTTGGATAAAAGCCCCTGCTGAATGGCATGTATTATATTAACAGGAACATCATCCAGAACAAATGATCCTCTATAAAAATGACCTGACTGTGACATGTAGATACTTCAAGTTGAAACTTTATTTGTCCCAGAGGGCAATTGGTTTTCACAGCAAAGGGGCATAAAAACAACATTGAACATATAACATTCACACGGATCACAATGTATAGTTCTAGTGAATTACAATGAGCTACTACAGCAAGTCATAGGGCTGACAGTGTCCTCCTCACTTTTTCTTTTCAAACACTCCTGACTTGACCTGGATGTTTAGAACCTTCTTCACATTCAGGTATTTGACCTTGGCTCTCTCCAGCATGGCTGACTGGTCTACTCTAGGCCTAGGCGAGGGAATGAAAAGAGCACCTTAATCTTTACATCTCAACCATGTGAATAAATTATCAATTTTACATACATTTTGTTGGTTTGTTTCACACTCACTTGACTGTTTTCTTCTCTAAGGATGCTGTCGGAAAAGAAAACAGGTGACTATAGAAGCAAAACGTGAAAGATACTGTATTCACAACAGTGAACGGATTCATCTTTGTAGAACACATTGTAAAAATACTATGGCTCAAACGAAAGCTTTGCCATTCCCAAAACAAACATATCATTTTGCCATTTCAAGGGATTTGTACTGAAGTGATGTGTTTGGCAAAGGGTGGCACGTAGTTGGTGAGGAACACAAATGCCACAATCCATCAGGAATTCATGCTGTGGCAGAATCCAAAAAGCCACAAGCCACAATGTAACCAGGGTGACACTGCACATGGAGTCTAGTCTCACTATGATACGGTTGGCTGCATGTATTTCCTGTGCCTTAGGGCAATAATCACATCAATAAGTGTTACAAAGCCACAATGGCTGTGTCTGCTAAGTGGGAACATGGCACATCGTTGTTGTTGTGTGTGGTATTGTATAGACTGACTGTTCTCATCCAGCAGCAGTAGTAGCCATGGGGGTATGTCTCCATCTCCGTCTGGATCTCGCTGGCCAACCTTACGCCTGGGCCCAGACTGCAGAGCTTTATATCTGTGATTATTGACCAGCAATGTACTACAGTATGGAGGGATAGATCAGCAATAGCTGATGTTGTCATGTCAATTATTGTTCATCATTCTCTTACCCTGTGGTTCGGATGGTGGTCATCTTTGAGGGCTCTGAAATCCACAAGAGTCAGTTTAATGATATCGCAATTCATGAGACACGCAATAGGTGGTCCAATTATCCAATTGATTAGGTCAGCATGTATTATTGTTTAATTGAATTTATTTGCACACCAAAAAAGTGAAAGACAAACAGTGAAGATAAAATAAAAACAAGGTATGAAGGTGTGCAGGTGAGGTTGGAAACAAAGAGGGCTTGTATGAAAACACCACAAAACAATATACTGTATATAGAAAACAGACTGTCACCTGCGGCATCCTGGTGACCGATGAAGGTGTCCCACACGTCAGGGGTGCCGTTGTGACAGTCATCGGGGGCCAGAGACACCAGGCGTCCAATGGCATTCACTGGAGGGTTGTAGTAGCTGTGTGACTGCTTCAGGATGATTTTGGTCTTCTCTGTGTCCTTCATGATGACATTCACATAGTTGCTGTTGAGAGGAACCTGGAATACAGGCTGTCAGTATTAAATCACCAATCAAATGTATTTCATAAAGCGCTTTTAACAGTTGTCACAATGTGCTTTACAGATACCCAGCCTAAAACACCAAAGAGCAAGCAATGCAGAGGCAAAAGCACAGTGGCGTGGAAAAATTCCCTATATTAACAATACAACATACAGTAATAATAGATAGGGTTGCAAAATCCCAGGAACTTTCAATAAATTCCCTGGTCTTCCAGAAATCCTAATAATACGTCACACACATGTTGTTTTATCGTTTTTCTTGTTTATTTAGTTGTTTTTGTTGTACTAGCTGAGTCTCACCAGTGTCTTCAGGTCTTTGTTTCTCATGTGAGAGATGCCACACAGGACCATGTAGATCCACTGCAGTTTCTCTGAGAACAGCTTCTGCTTCCTGTCCTGTATCCTCCTACGAAGAGAACAGGTGAAATACAACATGCTGTATGTCAAGCAGGGGAAAAGGCCACCAGAAAGTCCCAGACAGAACTATGAGGAACATTTCTTATCAATAAGAAAAATCCAGCATTGCATGGGAGTATGATGGATAAAACTGCAGCAATCTATGTGTCGTAGCAGTATTTGGTTTGATTACAAACTTCATTCAGGAGAAACAAACAGGGACAGTGCACAACGTACTGTAGGTTCTCCTCTTCCTCTGGGTCCAGTGCCTGTTGGTTCATGGTCATGGGGGTTGGTGGCACAGTCTCTTTATCAGCTGAAGAGAAAGAAGGATCAGAGTGCATGGATGGGGTCAACATAGTAGAATGTAGTAGTAGCATTGTAATTCATTCTGCATTGTGCTTTAGGTGACCAACCTGACATGGCTCGGTCACATGATGTCATTAGCGATGACTGTTTATCCTTTACAATGAGAACATAGTAGAGACATGTATTCTTCGTGTTACAGCAAGTGGTCCTAACATTCTATACAGTTCAAGAAGAATGAGGTTTTCAACAGTGAATAGAACCCAAAGGCTGGAATTCATCGCCGGAAGTCCAGAACAAACAATCACATCTCAGTGCCATAATAATACTCAGCAACAATTCTAATAACTATGGGGAACTAAACAAAAACACATTTTGAAGTTTCCTGAGTTCTGTTTTCCCGCAGTGCATTACCTGGTCCCTGAGGCAACATATGAGGGGGCGTCCAGCGTGGAGAGCACATCTAATGGAGGCCATCTCCCTCAGGTAGTGCTTCAGCTGGAGGAAGCCATCCAGGGTCTGGCTCTCCATTGGAGGGGCTGTGACGTTCTCCTAAAGAGTGTTGAAATATATACTATTCAAATATCAAATACATGAATGTGATAATGAAGAAGGATTTACTACATGATAATGAATTATGTTTGGTCACAATTCTAGAGTTAAGTCCCTCCCCCTTTGCTCTCCCCCTCTCTCACCTTTTTAGCCTTCTCCTGAGTGAATTTGCTGGAGATCACTCCACCTCCTGACTTTTTGCCAAACTTCTTGTCCCAGTGTGTCTGCCATAGAAAGACTGAGTGAGGACCAGTCATTTTAAACAACTACTGTATAAACAAAACAATGAGTTGATTATGTGTGTGTGTCCGTGAATACGGATGTGTGTGTGTGTGGGTGTGTCACCTTCAGTGACTCCTGATCCTCTGACGTTAACCAGGTTGAGAAGAGATCAACGTTGTCAGAGTAAAGCATTCCCACTGTTTTGTATGGTCTATCCAAGGGACAAGGCATTACTTTAAGTTGAACGTTTATACACACACACACACACACACACACACACACGTCACGGATACCATCACAGTTGAAAATGAATAACATTTCATTCATACTATACAGTGCCTTCAGAAAGTATTCAGACCTTGACTTTTTCCACATTTTGTTACATTACAGCCTTATTCTAGAATGGATTATATAAATAAAAATCCTCAGCAATCTACACACAATACTCCATAATGACAAAGCAAAAACAGGTCGAAGAAATTGTCCGTAGAGCTCCGAGACAGGGTTGTGTTGAGGCACAGATCTGGGGAAGGGTACCAAAACATTTCTGCAACATTAAAAGTCCCTAAGAACAGTGGCCTCCCTCATTCTTAAATGGAATAAGTTTGGAACCACCAAGACTCTTCCTAGAGCAGGCTGCCCGGCCAAACTGAGCAATCGGGGGAGAAGGGCCTTGGTCAGGGAAGTGACCAAGAACCCGATGGTCACTCTGAAAGAGCTCTAGAGTTCCTCTGGGGAGATTGGAGAACCTTCCAGAAGGACAACCATCTCTGCAGCACTCCACCAATCAGGCCTTTACGGTAGAGTGTCCAGATGGAAGCCACTCCTCAGTAAAAGGCACATGACAGACCACTTTGCGTTTGCCAAAAGGCACCTAAAGACTCTCAGACCATGAGAAACAAGATTCTTTGGTCTGATGAAACCAAGATCGAACACTTTGGCCTGAATGTCAAGCGTCACTTCTGGAAGAAACCTGGCACCATCCTTAAGGTAAAGCATGGTGGTGGTAGCATCATGCTGTGGGGATGTTTTTCAGCAGCAGGGACTGGGTGACTAGTCAGGAAAGAGGGAAAGATGAACAGATCAAAGTACAGAGAGATCCTTGATGGAAAACTGCCCCAGAGCGCTCAGGACCTCAGACTGGGGTGAATGTTCACCTTCCAACAGAACAATGACCCTAAGCACAGTCAAGACAACGCAGGAGTGGCTTCAGGACAAGTCTATGAATGTCCTTGAGTGGCCCAGCCAGAGCCTGGACTTGAACCCAATCTAACATTTCTGGAGAGACCTGAAAAATAGCTGTGCAGCAACGCTCTCCAGCCAACCTAACAAAGCTTGAGAGGATCTGCAGAGAAGAATGGCAGAAACTCCCCAAATACAGGTGTAGCTTGCAGCGTCATAGCCAAGAAGACTCTAGGCTGTAATCGCTGCCAAAGGTGCTTCAACAAAGTACTGAGTAAAGGGTCTGAACACTTATGTAAATGTAATATTTTAGTTTTTTATATTTAATAAATTAGCAAAACTGTCATAAAATGTTTTTTCTTTGTCATTATGTGGTATTGTATGTCGATTGATGAGGGGGAAAACAAATATTTAATCAATTTTAGAGTAAGGCTGTAACCTACCAAAATTTGGAAAAAGTTAAGGGGTCTGAATACTTTCAGAAGGCACTGAACTTTAAAGTGTAGGAAATGGTCAAGGATATAATGTCATACTTGTTAACAGGGGAGAAAAAGCCTTTTCTGAGCATCTCCTGTCTCCTGTCATAGTTCTTCTTAGCCTGGCCATTTTGTATGAGGACATACTTTGTGTCACTGCGGGTGACAACCTTCTCAGGTAAGTAGCTGTGCGCTTGGAAAACACAAAGCAAAATGTGCTAACAGTCAGTAATTCATTGCATTAATTCAAACGTCATCCATTATCTCAAGTGGCTTTTCATGAAGTATTGTGACACATTGTACAGTAGCCTAGTAGGGCCATTCGCTCACCTTTTTTGAAGTCGGTGGTAAACTTGTGCTTGATGTAAGTGATGAGCTCTTGGTCTCTCTCAATAAGAGCAGCTATTCTCCTGATTTCTTCAGCCATGAGGACGGAGGGGAACAGGAGGCTGGTTGACAAATGAAGGTAGTAATGTATGCGTATTTATATTGCAAATCAGTGGTCATTTCTACTTGTTTAATTTATCGTGTGTGTGTACATGCAAGCCTTGGAAATGAAAACATATATGCTGTATTACTTCAATAAACGCAATCTCAAATAGCTGCCTGTCCTTTTTAATAGCCGGCCAACAGCACACATTTCAGCTAATCAACTTCTGCTTCACATAAAGGTTGGGCCTACATGAACTGTTTACAAGATTACCACGAGTCATTAAATACGAGTCTTGTAACATGATTCTATATTTGTGAATTATTATTTGTGCTCAAATAATTGTGTAGGCATAAACAGTAGGTGAAGCACCTGGCCAAAATATTACCTTTGGCCACGCTCTTCACACGTCAATTACATTAAATGAGTTGAAAATTAAATAGGCCTGCAAACATAAGTTTTGCAACAAAAATAAACTTTAGGAAAATCCTACCGTTTGGCAAGCGTGTTGATAGTCATCTGTTAGCAATTTGGAAGGAACGTCAACAACGTTCTTTACATTCACCGCGTCACAAAGCGTGTTCTGTCATTTAGATTATATTTCGATTATCATACCGGTGAACGCGCGCCACTCCTTTCCCTCATTAATTTGACCTACAATGAAATAAACATTTTCCAGATGAAGGTGTCCGTGTTGCACTTAAAAATATTAAGTGGGTGCATTGACAAATTGGAAAATAGCCCATGATATGACACTGCCCCTAAATTGGTATGGTAAAATGATGAATAAAATTTTCATTTTCAGTGGTAATGAGTAGTATTCCAACAATGTCCAGCAGGGGGAGCAAAATTTAATGCAAGGATTGTCAGTAAATTGGACTATGAGGTTTATGTCCTGGCCGAAGTTTTACACTTGAGAGTTGCTCAAATATACCTCAAATCACACACCGCAAAAAAAGTGGAACACTTTATATGTTGTCACTTAGGACATTCTTTCTGTCATTTAATGAGTCTGTCAAACTAGGTCCAAAGTAGCTTACTACAGCCCCAAGGTAGGTTACTGCTCTCAAGGTAGGCTACTGAAGCCCAAGATAGGTTACTGAAGACCAAGGTAGGCTACTGAAGCCCAAGGTTGGTTACTGCAGACCTTTTGAATTAGTCTGACTCTTCTTCAGGATTCTTTGAGACTCTATCTTGTATTGACACCTCTGCAGGCCTAACCAAAGAAATGACCTTTGTAGTGGAGACTGATAAACAGGAAAGACAAGTCATTCAATCATGTCACATTATCCGTTTTGTCACCAAAGCCCCAAATACTACCCACCATTGCGACCTGTACGCTCTCGTTGGCTGGCCCTCGCTTCATACTCGTCGCCAAACCCACTGGCTCCAGGTCATCTACAAGACCCTGCAAGGTAAAGTCCCCCCTTATCTCAGCTCGCTGGTCACCATAGCATCACCAACCTGTAGCACATGCTCCAGCAGGTATATCTCTCTTGTCACCCCCAAAACCAATTATTTCTTTGGCCGCCTCTCCTTCCAGTTCTCTGCTGCCAATGACTGGAACGAACTACAAAAATCTCTGAAACTGGAAACACTTATCTCCCTCACTAGCTTTAAGCACCAGCTGTCAGAGCAGCTCACATATTACTGCACCTGTACATAGCCCATCTAGAATTTAGCCCAAACAACTACCTCTTTCCCTACTGTATTTATTTTATTTATTTATTTATTTTGCTCCTTTGCACCCCATTATTTTTATTTCTACTTTGCACATTCTTCCATGGCAAATCTACCATTCCAGTGTTTTACTTGCTATATTGTATTTACTTTGCCACCATGGCCTTTTTTTTGCCTTTACCTCCCTTATCTCACCTCATTTGCTCACATCGTATATAGACTTGTTTCTACTGTATTATTGACTGTATGTTTGTTTTACTCCATGTGTAACTCTGTGTTGTTGTGTGTGTCGAACTGCTTTGCTTTATCTTGGCCAGGTCGCAATTGTAAATGAGAACTTGTTCTCAACTTTCCTACCTGGTTAAATAAAGGTGGAAAAAAATAATAATTATGAAGCCCTGATGCTCTCTGTGTAATCTTCTGTACGGTACTGAGGGTTTTTACCAGGACAGCCACACATTGAGAAAGCCCAGTTCTGTTTTTTCGTTTAGGAGCTCAGGGACGGACCTCTGGGCTAGGAGCCCCGTGGAGGGAGGTGGGGGTGATTGTCCTGAGGCGACCCCTCCAGGCAGCATTGATGGTTTTTCCCACCATCTCTTGGCCTCTCCAGGTGCAGGGGGTAACATGGTAACATTGTAATCCCACGCAACAGGATGGATCCTTTCCTGGTGAGTACTGAGTACCAACCTTTCCAAGCCTCCCACCACCTCCCTCTCATCCTCCTCTTCCAGCCTCTGACTCATGGTGCAATCCCAGCTGCATCTTTTTCCCTCTCACAGTGCTGGGAATAGTAAGGGAAATGTTATTGTCTTGTGTAGCGCATGGGAATGTTTGATAGTAATACAAATCGTTTGGTGCTTAGCAACTGCAGTCTCATGTCCATAGGGGGAATATGTATTTCTTCACATGTAAGCTTTGCCAAAGTTAATCTCTTTAGAGATATCACTCTATAGAATGGAGTAATTATTTTTCCAATGACTGCTGAAATACAGTACACTCCTTATGCAATAGCTTGGGACAGTCCGTAGCTGTTCTAAATGCACGCAGATACATTAAAAGAATGTAGTCTCTGGTGTTCAGTAGTCGACTGTATACATGATGACTTCTAAAATAGTTGCAGTCTTATACCTCCTGCGCTATACAATCACGCTGCTTCCATTTGGGCTTGTTTATTATTGTAATGTCTGCAGACAGTGAGTACTACTATACCGAACAAAAACATAAACGCAACATGCAACAATTTCAGATTTTATTGAGTTATAGTTCATATAAGGAAATCAGTCAATTGAAATTAATTCCTTAGGCCCTAATTTATGGATTTCACATCACTGGGAATACAGATATGCATCTGTTGGTCACAGATACCTTTTTTTAAATGTAGGGGAGTGGATCAGAGAACCAGGGAACTGGAACACGCTGTCGTACACGTCGATCCAGAGCATCCCAAACATGCTCAATGGGTGACATGTCTGGTGAGTATGCAGGCCATGGAAGAACTGGGACATTTTCATGTACCGATCCTTGCGATATGGGGCCGTGAATTATCATGCTGAAACATGAGGTGATGGCGGCGGATGAGTGGTACGACAATGGGCCTCAGGATCTCATCACGGTATCTCTGTGCATTCTACTTGTCATTGATAAAATGCAATTGTGTTCATTATCCGTAGGTTATGCCTAACCATACCATAACCCCACCGCCACCATGGGCACTTTGTTCACAACTTTGACATCAGCAAACCACTCGCCCACACATATGGGGTGGCAGGGTAGCCTAGTGGTTAGAGCGTTGGACTAGTAACCGGAAGGTTGCAAGTTCAAACCCCCGAGCTGACAAGGTACAAATCTGTCCTTCTGCCCCTGAACAGGCAGTTAACCCACTGTTCCTAGGCCGTCATTGAAAATAAGAATTTGTTCTTAACTGACTTGCCTAGTTAAATAAAGGTACAATTTTAAAAAATACACGTCGTTGTGTATTGAGGCCGGTTGGACGCACTGTTAAATTCTCTATAACAACAATGCAGGCAGCTTATGGTAGAGAAATTAACATTCAATTCTCTGGCAGCAGCTCTGGTGGACATTCCTGCTATCAGCATGCCATTTGCACACTCCCTCAAAACTTGAGACATCTGTGGCATTGTGTTGTGTGACAAAACGGCACATTTTAGAGTGGCCTTTTATTGTCTCCAGCACAAGGTGCACCTGTATAATGATCATGCTGTTTAACCAGCTTCTTGATATGCCATACCTGTCAGGTGGATGGATTATCTAGGCAAATGAGAAATGCAGGGATGTAAAAATGTATGCAAAAATTTGAGAGAAATAAGCTTTTTGTGCATATGGGAAATTTCTGGGATCTTTTATTTCAGCTCATGAAACATGGAACCAACACTTTACATGTTCAGTTTTTTTACATGTTCATCTTTTTTGTTCAGTGTACATGCTATAGACATGAAGTATTCACAGAACCCCAGTGCCACCGGAGAATGTCAGGCGTCCTCTATCAGAAAGCCTTGTCTCTTTGGCTGAGCTGCACCACTCAGTGCTGACGGCCCTTAATGTCTCACATGAGGTTTCACTAAAAAACGTCGTTTCCACTGGCAAAGAGACTCTTATCATGTGGTTTGGAATTGCCCAGTCGGCCATCACCTCACACTTTCCACAACTATTTCAGCCAGGCAACACAAGACCGGCTAGTTGTAGTGGAATTATAGTTATCCTTTGAACTGTATGATAAAAGCTTCAAAACATGTTCTGATTTACACTGAACACACTTAGGTTTGGATCGTAAATACTTTAAGAAAACCATATGGAAATATTACTCCTCATCCAACATTACCTACAACTTGGAACCTCGTCAGGGGATTGAACTTGATAAGAATTTAAGCTTTGGCATCAATTTGTCTTCATATAACTGAGGCCCCAGAGGGAAAAAGTGAGAGGGTTAGTGATAAAGTTTGATAGAGCATCTGTAATGATATAACCATATAGTATGAATTTATTATTAATGGACCACCATAAACTCCTGTTTATTATCAATGGACTCCCCCATAAACTCCTGTTTATTATTAATGGACTCTCCCATAAACTCCTGTTTGCCAATTTGGTGTTGTTGTAGTCGTTGTTGCCATAGCAACCGACCGGACCCCAAGGAATTTCAAGAGGAAGGCAGAGCACTGAAAATGTATGTATGGTTTGTGTACTTTGAAACTGTAAAATAAGAGTTACTGTAGTTTTCTAAAATACTCAGTGCACACACTCATGCATGCACACATGCACACACACAAGTTAACCCATGCACTCTCGCTCTCTATCTCTCTTTCATTTTGTCTCTGTCACAGAATATTATTCTATATTATTTAAATGTATTTCAAGTCGACTCAACTACAAACGATTTTGCTTCTCCAAAAGCCCCTTTTTAGCACGGCTCCTTTATGAGTCATGACAGACACTCAAAGATATCTGTTTAAAAGGCCCAATAGTCGACATGTTGTTCACGTTTGGACAGAAGTAGAGATGTCTTATTTCCTCCGTGTAAAATTGTAATCGCTGCGACCTAAATTATAACCAGAGCTAATGAAACCTAATGCAAAACACTACACATTAAAGGTGAAACTTTCCCCAGCAGTCATATTATCCCCCAGCAGTCAATATGTTTGATATTTCCCTGAAGCTTCTGGTTGTAGCTCAGTGACTATTGTCTCAGGCTTGCCTTGCATTAAGGTAGGAAAGGCCTCCCGGGAGAGACAAGAGTTTGTTTGTTTTCATGCAAAGTCTACCAGTGTCACGGCATCCCATGCCAGAAGAACTAACTAAGGCTCTCAAATCGGAATGTTCGCCGCTTACATCCACAACTGAGCCTCGCACGTCTTTCTTGGCTGCCGAGAATCCCATTCTCCAAGCCCTGGCAAAGTGTAGCATAGTCATGGCTCATAGCACACATTCTGTCACAAAGGCGAACATATTTAAAGATGGTAGAATTCAGATATGATGTCATTGTTTTAGCACTATCCACTGAGTTTTTAAACTAAGGCATGTACATTGTACAATAATAGTGAAGACTGCAAAACTATGAAATAACACATGGAATCATGTAGTGACCAAAAAAGTGTTAAACAAATGAAATTATATTTTATATTTGAGATTCTTCAAAGTAACCACACTTTGCCTTGATAACAGCTTTGCACACTCTTGGCATTCTCTCAACCAGCTTCATAAGGTATTCACCTGGAATGCATTTCAATTAACAGGTGTGCCTTGTTAAAAGTTAATTAGGGGGATGTATTTCCTTCTTAATGCATTTGAACCAATCAGTTGTGTTGTGACAAGGTAGAGTGGTATAAAGAAGATGGTCTTTTAATAAATATGGCTAAGTCCATAACATGGCAAGGACAGCTCAAATAAGCAAAGAGAAACAATAGCCAATCATTACTTTAAGACATGAAGGTCAGTCAATCCGGGAAATCTGAATAACTTTGAAAGTTTCTTCAAGTGCAGTCAAGCGCTATGATGAAACTGGCTCTCATGAGGACGGCCACAGCAAAGGAAGACCCAGAATCACCTCTGCTGCAGAGGATAAGTTCATTAGAGTTAACTGCACCTCAGAAATTGCAGTCCAAATAAATGCTTCACAGAGTTCAAGTAAAAGACACATCTCAACATCAACTGTTCAGAGGATACTGTGTGAATCAGGCCTTCATGGTCGAATTGCTGCAAACCACTACTAAAGGACACCAATAATAAGAAGAGACTTGCTTGGGCCAAGAAACACGAGCAATGGACATTTGACCAGTGGAAATCTATCCTTTGTTCTGATGAGTCCAAATTTGAGATTTTTGGTTCCAACCGCCTTGTCTTTGTGAGACGCAGAGTAGGTGAACAGATGATCTCCGCATGTGTGGTTCCCACCGTGAAGAATGGAGGAGATGGTGTGGTGGTGCTTTGCTGGTGACACTGTCAGTGATTTATTTAGAATTCAAGGCACACTTAACCAGCATGGCTACCACAGCATTGTGCAGCGATATGCCATCCCATCTGGTTTGCGCTTAGTGGGACTATCATTTGTTTTTCAACAGGACAATGACCCAACACACCTCCAGCATGTGTAAAGGTTATTTGACCAAGACGGAAGTGAATGAGTGCGGCATCAGGTGACTTGGCCTCCACAATCACCCAACCTCAACCCAATTGAGATGGTTTGTGATGAGCTGGACCGCAGAGTGAAGGAAAAGCAGCCAACAAGTGCTCAGCATATGTGGGAACTCCTTCAAGACTGTTGGAAAAGCATTCCAGGTGAAGCTGGTTGAGAGAAGCTCAAGAGTGTGTAAAGCTGTCATCAAGGAAAAGTGTGGCTACTTTGAAGAATCTCAAATATAAATTATATTTTCAATGGTTTAGCACATTTTTTGTTACTACATGATACCATCTGTGTTATTTCACAGTTTTGATGTCTTCACTATTATACTACAATGTAGAAAATAGTGAAAATAAAGAAAAACCCTTGAATGAGAAGGTGTGTCCAAAGCTTTAACTGGTACTGTAGTTCAATGTGCCAGTAAATCAGCACAATCTACTTTTTCTTTTCTTTCAAATTGCCGGCGTCTTGAAGATACAATTGACATCATATATACTCTGCTAATGACCATACAAAAAAAAACAGTTACGGAGGGCAATGTACAATACGCCGTCTTTATGGACCAGACATAGGACATTTGTCCGACATAGGGCTGAGAAATCCGCCTTTGAACCATATGCTCGGTGCACGCTTGTCGAGAAGAAAGAGTAGGTGAGGGAGAGAGGAGGAGACCAGGAGAGGAGGATACAGGCCATTTGTTGCATTTTTATGTGTTCATACTTTGGACCCCCTCCCCCCACTGTCTGATATGGGAGAACTCTGTTACTGTAGGCTCATAACTCCTCACTTGAAAGGCTATGGTTGAAACTGACAGCAAGTTCAACATATATACTTCATGACGAATGAGACTAGAAGCAGGGGAATAAAGGAATGATCTCCTGTGGGAGGATGTAGTGTAGCTGTGGAGGCAGGTGACTGTGTGTGTGTGTGTGTGTGTTCATTCTCTCTATTTGCGTGTGTGTGTTTATTCAGATTATACGTGTGTACATGCTCAAATGTCTGTGTTTACGTGTCGCACACACGTGTGTAGTCCAATGTGTACACATCTGCTTCCACATGTGTGTGCAAGGATATTGCCATGGAGGAAAGGGTGTATCATGCTACTGCTGCAGGGCTGTTTCCCTCCCAGGCCTCTCTGCCTCCACACAGCTCTTTAAATGGGAGGTTTGTCTCCATCAGTGTCCGCCTACAGGCTTCTGGAAAGAAAGAGCAGCCAGGGGGGACTAGCTTCTGTGGAAGTACACTTTAGGGTTGCTCAAATCCTTGAATTTCGATTCACACTCCTATCTTGATCAGGCCCTCATTTGAATGTGGTGATTTGAAGGTGATTTGTTAGTCTGCAAGAATGACAGATATCAGGAAATACAGCATTGCATCCTGTGTAAATCATGCATCGGTGTCTATTGATGATTTGCTCAAAATGTCTTAAACACTGAGCAGTACACCAACACAATAAGGTCAACATATTATAGACTATACACATTTTCTAAAGGCTTTGGCTTACAAAACCCTCATCTGTTTATTATAGTGCCTTCTTCCATTAACTAGAGTAGCTACTGGCTACCTGGCCGTAACTGTGATCTAATCATGTCCATAAGTGGTATTTCCTTCCCCTCTGTCACGGATCCCTCCGGAACTTTCATTACTCACACCTGTCCCCTATTCACACTGATTAGTACCTTCATAAGTGTGCCCTTTGGTTTCCATTGGGCTGTCGAATATTGTTACTATGTCCGTTGGTGCGTGTGAGTACCTGTGCTGTGTGTTTTGGCTTTCGTGCCATTGTGGATTGCGCAGATTATTACGGGTCTCGTCCCATGTGTTAATCATTGTGCGCGTGTGTTATTTATTCGAGGTATTCCTCGCTCTTTTGTTTGAGTTTCAACCCTGTGTTTTGTATGGTGTTTGTTTGATCTTCGTCCCTTACACGGCACTCCGTAATTTAGGCTTAATAAAAAAAACTATTACACATTCCTGCGTTTGTCTCCCGATCCTTCATGCCAACGTGACAGAATAATCTACCATTAAGGGAGACAGTGGGAATGGCCCGTCCAACGACGCTGCGACTGGCCCGTCCAACTACTCCACAACAGGTCCGTCCGACGACGCAACATCAGCAGCTGCAACTGGCCCGTCCGACACCGCCACAACCGGTCCGTCCGACTCCAGTGCTACTGGTCCATCCGACGCCGCCTCAACTTCGGCCGCGGCAACTGGCCCGTCCGAGGACGACACTTCAGCAGCTGCATCAGGTCCTGATCGACCCGCACTGCGTTCCTACGATCACCCTCAAGACCGGTGCCGGGGAGGTACTGTCACGGATCCCTCCGGAACTGTCATTACTCACACCTGGTCCCTATTCCCTTTGATTAGTAATTGCATAAGTGTGCCCTTGGTTTACCATTGTCCTGTCAATTATTGTTCCAATGTATTTTGGTGCGTGTGAGTACCTGTGCTGTGTGTTTTGGGCTTTCATGCTACGTATACTGTGCAGATGATTACGGGTCTCGTCCCGTGTGATAATCATTGTGTATTTATTTGAGGTACTCCTTGCTCTTCTGTTTGGGTTTCTACCCTGTGCTTTGCATACGTGTTTGTTTGGTCTTCGTCCCCGTGCCTTTACACGGCACACTGTAATTTGGGAAATAAAAACCCGTATTATGCATTCCTGCTCCTGTCTCCCGATCCCTTATACCAACGTGACACCCTCTCCCCAAAGCCTGTCATATAAATCTTGCTCATCAGTAGCCGTCTTGTTTGTGTATCAGACGTCAAGCAAATACTGTGGGATATCTGCTGTGAAGATCATCACGGGGGTGAGATGGACTAACCATGTCCAGTTAGACTCAGCGGACCCCCGCCTCCCTGTAACCAGAGAACTTCCGAATCGGGAGCCCCCGCAGGCTACTGTACCCTGCCAGGTTGCCAAGACCCAATGCCAGGCCTGCTGCGCCAGGCCCGTTGCTAATTCTGATGACACTGTGGAGGGGTTTATGTGGATACTGTTTTGCTCTGTGTGTGTGTGTGTGTGTGTGTGTGTGTGTGTGTGTGTGTGTGTGTGTGTGTGCATGCATACCATGCGTGTGCACGTATGTAACCTTCCATCACCTGTGCTCTTCCGTCACTCAAACCAAGCCCCTTGTATCATCAGTCATTTTGAGTCCCTAGACAGCAGGAAGTCACAGGGAGTATGAAAGAGAAACTCACGGCTGCTGAAGTGGGGCCTGTTGTCCTTAGGGAGCTGTAGTGGGTGTACGTGTGGAGGGCAATCTGGCTGGGTAGGGGCAACATTCATTATGTTGAAACGATATCCCCAGGACTTGAGAATACAGGCAAACCTGCTGAGAGTCATGCATCAATTCAGGCCAACGTACTGTATGAAATCCAGGGCAGGTTGGCTGATTCACCGGTTAACATGTTGTATTGCCATAAGCTGCTGATATTAGTCCTATTTTTTGTATTACTGCAGTCTAAATTTCCTCCATTACAGAAGGTTATCCTGCTACACTTTTACAGGAGTCCCTCAGGCACAGTGTTCCTCAGGCACAGTGTCCCTCGGGCACAGTGTAGGGGTAGAGAATTTAGTAGGCCTAACTAAGCTAACTAAAAAGCAACGTTCCCCAAGAGAGGATGGCTTTCACTTCAGCAGTGATAAATTCATGAACTTCTTTGAGGAAAAGATCTTGATTATTAGAAAGCAAATTACGGACTCCTCTTTAAATCTGCCTTATTCCTCCAAAGCTCAGTTGACCTGAGTCTGCACAACTCTGCCTGGACCTAGGATCAAGGGAGACACTCAAGTGTTTTAGTAATATATCTCTTGACACAATGATGAAAATAATCACAGCCTCTAAAACTTCAAGCTGCATACTAGACCCTATTCCAGCTAAACTACTGAAAGAGCTGCTTTCTGTGCTTGGCCCTCCTATGTTGAACATAATAAACGGCTCTCTATCCACTGAATGTGTACCAGACTCACTAAAAGTGGCAGTAATAAAGCCTCTCTTGAAAAATCCAAACCTTGACTGTCACGATTTACTAGGAGTGGTGGGTGGAATCAGGCGCAGAGAGCAGGGTTCAGTAGATTGTCAATTTATTCTCCAGCGCACAAAAACGGTCACGCCAACACACAGGGCGCATACAATTCACCAGCCCAAACACAGGACCAAAATAGTCCGGAGAATAACCACACGAAAACCACCATACAACAGAGTAACAAAAACACCACCGGCCTCGAGGACAACCCGGAGGACGAGGTGCCGGGCGATCCGGGTGGAGGCGGTGGAAATCTCTCAGGAGAGAAGGGTCCAAAATGTCCCCCACCGGAACCCAGCATCTCTCCTCCGGACCGTACCCCTCCCAGTCCACGAGGTATTGTAGGCCTCCCACCCGGCGTCTCGAATCCAGAATGCCCGAATCGTGTACGCCGGGGACCCCTCGATGTCCAGAGGGGACGGAGGGACCTCAGGCACCTCACTTTCTTGCAGGGGACCAGCCACCACCGGCCTGAGGAGAGACACATGAAACGAGGGTTTAATATGGTAATACCTAGGAAGTTGTAACCTGTAACACACCTAGTTTATTCTCCTCAGGACTTTGAACGGCCCCACACACTGCGGCCCCAGCTTCCGACAGGGCAGGCGGAGGGGCAGGTTTCGGGTCGAGAGCCAGACCCTGTCCCCCGGTGCAAACACGGGGCCTCACTGCGGTGCTGGTCAGCGCTCCTCTTCTGCCGTTCTCCGCTAACCTTAGTGAATCCTGAACGGCTTTCCAGGTGTCCTTGGAGCGCTGTACCCATTCCTCCACCGCAGGAGCCTCGGTCTGGCTCTGATGCCATGGGGCCAGGACCGGCTGGTAACCTAACACACACTCAAAAGGGGACAAGTTAGTTGAGGAGTGGCGTAGGGAGTTCTGAGCGAGTTCAGCCCAAGGAACATACCTTGCCCACTCACCAGGCAGGTCCCGGCAATAGGACCGCAGAAACCTGCCCACATCCTGGTTTACGCGCTCCACCTGCCCATTACTCTCGGGGTGAAAACCTGAGGTTAAGCTGACTGAGACCCCCAGTCTCTCCATAAACGCCCTCCACACTCTGGATGTGAATTGGGGACCCCGATCAGAAACGATGTCCTCAGGCACCACATAGTGCCGGAAGACATGGGTAAACAAGGCCTCCGCAGTCTGCAGGGCCGTAGGGACACCGGGCAACGGGATGAGACGACAGGACTTAGAAAACCGATCCACAACGACCAGGATCGTAGTACTTCCCTGGGACAGGGGAAGGTCGGTAAGAAAGTCCACCGATAAGTGTGTCCACGGCCGTTGTGGAACGGGGAGGGGTTGTAACTTCCCTCTAGGCAGGTGCAGAGGAGCCTTGCTCTGAGCACACACTGAGCAGGAGGAGACATAAAATCTCACGTCTTTAGCCAGCGTGGGCCACCAGTATCTCCCTCTAAGACTCCGCACTGTCCTCTCGATGCCAGGATGACCCGAGGAGGGGAGAGTATGAGCCCACCGGATCAGCTTATCCCGGACCCCCCTCGGCACGTACTGAGTCCCCACTGGACAGTTAGGGAGGGCCGGCTCTAACCGTGAGGCCTCCTCTATCTCAGCGTCCACCTCCCATACCACCGGTGCCACGAGACATGACGGTGGAATGATGGGAGTTGGCTCAACGGACCGCTCCTCGGTATCATAGAGGCGGGACAGCGCGTCGGCTTTGGTGTTTTGGGAGCCTGGCCGGTATGAGATGGTAAACCGAAACCTGGTAAAAAACATGGCCCATCTAGCCTGACGTGGATTTAGTCTCCTCGCTGCCCGGATATACTCGAGATTACGATGGTCAGTCCAGATGAGAAAAGGGTGTTTCGCCCCCTCAAGCCAATGTCTCCACACCTTCAGAGCCTTGACTACAGCTAACAACTCCCGGTCCCCCACATCATAGTTTCGCTCCGCTGAACTGAGCTTGCTCGAAAAGAAAGCACACGGGCGGAGCTTGGGTGGCACGCCCGAGCGCTGGGACAGCACGGCCCCGACCCCCGCTTCGGACGCATCCAACTCCACTATGAACGCTAAAGAGGGGTCCGGATGCGCCAACACGGGCGCATTGGTGAACAGCTCTTTCAAACGACTGAAAGCTCTGCCCGCCTCTGCTGACCAACGCAAGCGCACCAGTCCTCCCTTCAGCAGTGAGGTGATGATGGGAGCAGCCACCTGACCAAAACCCTGGATAAACCTCCGGTAGTAATTGGCAAACCCTAAAAACCGCTGCACTTCTTTCACCGTGGTCGGAGTCGGCCAATTAAGCACGGCTGTAAAGCAGTCATCCTCCATCACCACCCCGGAGGTGGAAATACGATACCCCAGGAAGAAAACGGACTGTTTGAAAAACTCACATTTCTCCGCCTTGCAATACAGGTCATGCTCCAGCAGTCGCCCAAGTACCTTACGCACCAGAGACACATGCGCCGCGCGTGTGGCAGAATAGATCAAGATGTCATCGATGTACACTACCACTCCCTGCCCGAGCAGGTCTCGGAGAATCTCATCTACGAAGGATTGGAAGACGGCTGGAGCATTCTTCAACCCATATGGCATGACGCAGTATTCATAATGACCAGATGTAGTACTAAATGCGGTTTTCCACTCATCTCCTCCCCGGATACGCACCAGATTATACGCGCTCCTCAGGTCCAGTTTTGTGAAGAAGCGCGCCCCGTGAAATGATTCCACCGCCATAGCGATGAGAGGTAGTGGGTAACTAAACCCCACTGTGATGGAATTTAGACCTCTATAATCAATGCACAGACGCAGACCTCCATCCTTCTTCTTCACAAAAAAGAAGCTTGAGGAGACGGGTGATGCGGAGGGCCGAATGTACCCCTGTCCCAGCGATTCAGCAACATATGTTTCCATCGCTACCGTCTCCTCTTGGGACAATGGATACACGTGACTCCTAGGAAGTGCAGCGTTCTCCAGAAGGTTTATCACGCAGTCCTCTCGACGATGGGGTGGTAATTGGGTCGCCCTCTTTTTACTGAAGGCGATAGCCAAATCGGCATATTCAGAGGGAATGCGCACGGTGGAAACCTGGTCTGGACTCTCCACCGTAGTCGCACCAACGGCAACTCCTATACACCTACCTGAACACTCCTCCCTTAAGAGCCCCCTGTCGCCAGGAAATCACCGGGTTGTGTTGAGCTAGCCAGGGAATTCCCAACACCACTGGAAACGCAGGTGAATCTATAAGGAACAGACTAATCTGCTCCTTATGATCCCCCTGCGTTACCATGTCTAGCGGCACCGGAGCCTCCCTAACTACTCCTGACCCTAATGGTCGGCTATCTAAGGAGTGCACGGGAAAAGGTAGGTCTAACGACACCAGGGGAATCCCTAGCCTTAACGCGAGCCCACGATCCATGAAATTCCCAGCTGCGCCTGAATCGACTAGCGCCTTATGCTGTAGAGAGGGGAAAAAACAGGGAAAGAAGTCAACACATACATATGACCGACAGGAAGCTCTGGGAGAGTCTGGTGCTCACTCACCTGGGGTGATCGAGTAGTGCTCCGCCTGCCCTCCCGACTCCCAGACGAGTTCCTCCAGCACCGGTCGGCCGTGTGCCCTCGGCGACCACAACTGGTGCAGGAGGACACTCCTCCTCCGGTCCCCCTCGAAGCCGCCCCTCCTAATTCCATAGGAATAGGGGCAGGAGGGCTGGGAAATTGAAACGACAGGACATGATCCGAACGCCCGCGGGCAGCCAGCAGGTTGTCGAGACGGATAGCCAAGTCAATGAGTTCATCCAGGGTGAAGGTGGTGTCCCGACATGCCAGCTCCCTGCGGACGTCCTCCCTGAGACTGCTTCGGAAATGATCTATCAAGGCCCTGTCGTTCCACCCTGCTCCTGCGGCCAAGGTCCTGAACTCCAGAGCAAAGTCCTGTACGCTCCTCGTCTCCTGACGCAGGTGGAACAGCCGTTCACCCGCCGCCCGACCCTCTAGTGGATGGTCAAACACAGCTCGGAATCGGCGGGTGAACTCTGGGTAATTATCCCTCGCCGAGTCCGGACCATTCCACACTGCGTTGGCCCACTCGAGGGCTCGCCCAGTCAAGCAGGAGATGAGGGCGCTCACGCTCTCCTCTCCGGAGGGAGCAGGACGCACGGTGGCCAGGTATAGTTCCAGTTGGAGAAGGAAACCCTGGCACCCAGCCGCCGTTCCGTTCCGTCATACTCCCGTGGGAGCGTCAGCCGAAGAGCCCCGGAGCCAGATGTGGTTGCAGGAACAGGAGGTACTGAAGGAGGGGGTGCTGGAGATGAGGTGGGAAGGCCACTCCTCTCCCATCGATCCATCCTCTCCATCATTTGGTCCATGGCCGAACCAATCATGTGAAGCACGCTGGTGTGAGGGAGGACCCTCTCCTCCATCGATGGGAGAGGAGACGTGGCTACTCCTGCTGATTCCATTGTTGTGGTGCGGGATTCTGTCACGATTTACTAGGAGTGGTGGGTGGAATCAGGCGCAGAGAGCAGGCGCAGAGAGCAGGGTTCAGTAGATTGTCAATTTATTCTCCGCCGCACAAAAACGGTCACGCCAACACACAGGGCGCATACAATTGACCAGCCTAAACACAGGACAAAAATCGTCCGGAGAATAACCACACGAAAACCACCATACAACAGAGTAACAAAAACAATCCCGCACAAAACAAGGGCGGGACAACCTACTATATATAAGGATGCTAATTAAACTAAAATACACACAGGTGAAACTAATAAGACAAAACCAACAGACAAACGGAAAAGGGATCGGTAGTTGCTAGTAGGACGGTGACGACGACCGCCGAGCACCGCCCGAACAGGCAGGGGAGCCAACTTCGGCGGAAGTCGTGACATTGACCCAGAAAATATAAAAACTATCGGCCTATATCGACTCTCCCATTCCTCTCAAAAGTTTGGGAAAAAGCTGTTGCGCAGCAACTCACTGCCTTCCTGAAGACAAACAATGTATAAGAAACGCTTCAGCCTGGTTTTAGACCCCATCATAGCACTGAGACTGCACTTGTGAAGGTGGTAAATTACCTTTTAATGGCGTCAGACTGAGGCTCTGCATCTGTCCTCGTGCTCCTAGACCTTAGTGCTGCTTTTGATACCATTGATCACCACATTCTTTTGGAGAGATTGGAAACCCAAATTGGTCTACACGGACAAGTTCTGGCCTGGTTTAGATCTTATCTGTCGGAAAGATATCAGTTTATCTCTGTGAATGGTTTGTCCTCTGACAAATCAACTGTAAATTTCGGTGTTCCTCAAGGTTCCATTTTAGCACCACTATTGTTTTCACTATATATTTTACCTCTTGGTGATGTCATTCGGAAACATAATGTTAACTTTCACTGCTATGCGGATGACACACAGCTGTACATTTCGATGAAACATGGTGAAGCCCCAAAATTGCCTTCGCTGGAAGCCTGTATTTCAGACATAAGGAAGTGGATGGCTGCAAATGTTCTACTTTTAAACTCAGACAAAACAGAGATGCTTGTTCTAGGCCCCAAGAAACAAAGAGATCTTCTGTTAAATCTGACAATTAATCTTGATGGTTGTACAGTCGTCTCAAATGAAACTGTGAAGGACCTCAGCGTTACTCTGGACCCTGATCTCTCTTTTGACGAACATATCAAGACTGTTTCAAGGACAGCTTTTTCCCATCTACGTAACATTGCAAAAATCAGAAACTTTCCGTTCAAAAATGACGCTGGAAAATGAATCCATGCTTTTGTCACTTCTAGGTTAGACTACTGCAATGCTCTACTTTCCGGCTACCTGGATAAAGCGCTAAATAAACTTCCGTTAGTGCTAAACACGGCTGCTAGAATCTTGACTAGAACCCCAAAATCTGATCTTATTACTCCAGTGCTAGCCTCTCTACAATGGCTTCCTGTAAGGCAAGGGCTGATTTCAAGGTTTTACTGCTAACCTACAAAGCATTACATGGGCTTGCTCCTACCCATCTTTCCGATTTGGTCCTGCCGTACATACCTACACGTATGTTACGGTCACAAGACGCAGGCCTCCTAACTGTCCCTAGAATTTCTAAGCAAACAGCTGGAGGCAGGACTTTCTCCTATAGAGCTTCATTTTTATGGAATGGTCTGCCTATCCATGTGAGAGACGCAGACTCAGTCTCAACCTTTAAGTCTTTATTGAAGACTCATCTCTTCAGTAGGTCCTATGATTGAGTGTAGTCTGGCCCAGGAGTGTGAAGGTGAACGGAAAGGCACTGGAGCAACAAACCGCCCTTGCTGTCTCTGCCTGGCTTGTTCCCCTCTCTCCACTGGGATTTTCTACCTCTAACCCTATTACAGGGGCTGAGTCACTGTCTTACTGGTGCTCTTCCATGCCGTCCCTAGGAGGGGTGCGTCACTTGAGTGGGTTGAGTCACTGACATGAGCTTCCTGTCTGGGTTGGCGCCCCCCACTTGGATTGTGCCGTGGCGGAGATCTTTGTGTGCTATACTCGGCCTTGTCTCAGGATGGTAAGTTGGTGGTTAAAGATATCCCTCTAGTGGTGTGGGGGCTGTGCTTTGGCAAAGTGGGTGGGGTTATATCCTGCCTGTTTGGCCCTGTCCAGGGGTATCATTGGATGGGGCCACAGTGCCCCCTGACCCCTCCTGTCTCAGCCTTCAGTATTTATGCTGCAGTAGTTTATGTGTTGGGGGGCTAGGGACAGTCTGTTATATCTGGAGTATTTCTCCTGTCTTATCCGGTGTCCTGTGTGAATTTAACTATGCTCTCTCTAATTTTCCCTTTCTTTCTTTCTATCTTTCTTTCTCTCTCTCTCGGAGGACCTGAGCCCTAGGACCATACCTCAGGACTACCTGGCATGATGACTCCTTGCTGTCCCCATTCCACCTGGCCGTGCTGCTGATCCAGTTTCAACTGTTCTGCCTGCGGCTATGGAACCCTGACCTGTTCACCGGATGTGCTACCTGTCCCAGACCTGCTGTTTTCAACTCTCTAGAGACAGCAGTAGAGGTAGAGATACTCTCAATGATCTGCTATGAAAAGTCAACTGATATTTACTCCTGAGGTGCTGACCTGTTGCACCCTCGACAACTACTGTGATTATTATTATTTGACCATGCTGGTCATTTATGAACATTTGAGCATCTTGGCCATGTTCTGTTATAATCTCCACCCGGCACAGCCAGATGAGGGCTGGCCACCCCTCACAGCCTGGTTCCTCTCTAGGTTTCTTCCTAGGTTTTGGCCTTTCTAGGGAGTTTTTTCCTGGCCACCGTGCTTCTACACCTGCATTGCTTGCTGTTTGGGGTTTTAGGCTGGGTTTCTGTACAGCACTTTGAGATATCAGCTGATGTAAGAAGGGCTTTATAAATAAATTTGATTTGATTTAGGACAAGGTTTTGTTTTATCCATTGAACAGAGATATTAGTTTGTTCACACTATTCAGATACTGTACGGGAATAATGTGATATATTTTGAAACCACAACCAAATTCAATTTAATGATCATTGAAGGAAATCTCTCAATTTGTCAGATTGAAGTGTGTGTTCCTATCTTACATTGGACAGTGTTTAGTCTGACAAAATCTGACAGCAATTCAGAATATGTTTTAATGCGGGACACACTGCAAACACCATTCCACCCCAAGACATTAGTTCAAAATACAGATCAAAGCCAATGAGCTCATTAAGTTAACTTCTCCTCTGAACAAGAACGTAATGCCCCCACTTCACCCTTCGTCAGACCTGGTTTCAAATGCTATTTCAATTATTAAGCCTGCCTCGAGTGCTAGATGGATGGAGTTTGCCGTTTGCAACTATTCTATTGGTTCCATTGCCTCAGACAAGCTCAATCAAGCCCAGCTAAAGTAGTTGAAAGGATTTCAAATAGTATTAGAAAAATCCAGACTGTGCCCAAAGCCAACATGAGGAACATGTAAGTCAACTGACTGATATAGCGCTGACAAGGCATTTATCCTCCAAGCCCTAAATGGTTTTAACAGAGATGTAATTGGAGATGTCCTGCCTATCTGTTTTTTTCTGTTAGTTCGCTCTCCTCTCCCAGTTCTGACAGGAAGAAGGTAGTTTATCTGTTATCCCAGACTCCGAGACATGTCTTAATGGTGTGTGTGTGTGTGTGTGTGTGTGTGTGTGTGTGTGTGTGTGTGTGTGTGTGTGTGTGTGTGTGTGTGTGTGTGTGTGTGTGTGTGTGTGTGTGTGTGTGTGTGTGTGTGTGTGTGTGTGTGTGTGTGTGTGTGTGTGTGTGTATGCGTGTGTGTGTTACCCAGTTCTTAATTGCCTCTATCTAGGATGCTACTCAGAGAGTAAACAGGAACAAACAACGTGTTTTACTTTGCCAGGGCTGAGTCACTACATGGTCATTATGGAGTTTATACTACCGGTTGTGAATTATTTGTGTTCAATTACAACAGTGTATATAGTTTGGAGAGAGTTGATTACACTGCAGATTTCTGGGAGAGGAAGTGCAAAAGACTTTCATCTTTAACCCCAGAACCCTACACACACACACACACACACACACACACACACACACACACGCACACGCACACACGCATGCACGCACTCACACACGCACGCACACACACACACACACGCACACGCACACGCACGCACGCACGCACACACACACACACACACACACACACACACACACACACACACACACACACACACACACACACACACACACACACACACACACACACACACACACACACACACACACACAGTCTTGTACAGCTAACCTTGTGGGGACACATAATTCAGTCCCATTCAAAATCCTATTTTCCCTAACCCTAAACCTAACCCTAACCTGTACTCTTACCCTAACCTTAACCCAAAAACCTAACCTTAACCCTAAACCTAACTCTAGATCCTAACCCTAAAACTAACCCTAGCTCATAACTGCTAGACCTTAATGTAATTCTAACTTTAACCCGAAACTCCCTAGAAATAAAATTTGACCTTGTGGGGACTAACTAAATGTCCCCAGTTGGTAAAAACAAATGTGTTTGCCTTTCTTGTGGGGACTTCTGGTCCCCACAAGAATAGTTAAACACATCCACACACACACACAAACTCCACCACCCCAGAGACTAAGAAAGTTACATGTAATTTAGATCCCCATCCACCTGAAGATTAGATCTACATGGACAGGATCTATGTGTTGACATTCTTCTGTAACCTGTTCAGTAATAGTTTTCCAGCATGACACACCATAATGGGCCAAATGGAAAGACCACCTGTACTGCTCTATCTTACTCTATTACAGTGAACCTACGCTAGTTTTATCAGTGGCGCCTGGCTTTCCTGCTACCTCCGACTATCAGTTTCCTCCCAAAGGTGGAATGGAAAAACACTAGCGAAACAGACAGGCAGGCAGTCCAGCTAGCCCACATTGTTCACTTCTCAGTAGTCACTCACTGATGTGTTATTCATACACCATTTATATAGAAACAGATCAACTGTATTGTAATAGCAAAAGCAAATGGGCACATTTGTTAGGAAGAATGTTATCATTACTGTAATTTAGCAGCAACTTCTCTGTCATATAGTTTCAAATATTTATTAGTAGCAGAGAAATTATTTGAGGGATAAAGGGGTGATTTGCAGTTCACCGGGGGCAAAAGAAGCATAAGAAGCCTTCCAGATGTCAGGTCACTTTGTCCCAAGTAACTAAAGCCGGCAGTGGCGGACTGGGACCAAAACTCGGCCCTGGATTTTATTTTTTTAACTTTTATTTTTTTCTATTTTTTTTTACCCCTTTTTCTCTCCAATTTTGTGATATCTAATTGGTAGTTACAGTCTTTTCCCATCACTGCAACTCCCGTATGGACTCAAGAGAGGCAAAGGTCGAGCCACGTGTCCTCCGAAACACGACCCTGCCAAGCGACACTGATTCTTGACACACTGCTCGCTTAACCAGGAAGCTAGCTGCACCAATGTGTAGGAGGAAACACCTTACAACTGCCGACCGTGTCAGCGCGCATGGGCCCGGCCAGGCAAAGGAGTCGCTAGAGCGCGATGGGACAAGAACATCACGGCCAGCCAAACCCTCCCCTAACCCGGACGATGCTGGGCCAATTGTGCACCACCTCATGGTTCTCCCAGTTACACAGGTCTGTAGTAACACCACAAGTACTGCGATGCAGTGCCTTACACTGCACCACTCAGGAGGCCCACTGGCCCATTATTTTCCTCCAGGCCCACACACTGGCTAATTATTTTCCTTCAGGCCATAATTAGCCAGATAATTATAATTTTGCTCAAAAAATCCAAGTTAGACAGGCCCACTGGTCTAAAAATGGACTAGACCATCTGGCATTTGCCCAAAATGCCAGATGGCCAGTCCGCCCCTGAAAGCCAGACATCATTCTCAGATGCCATGCATCATTTTTTATTGATGAGTGTTGATAGATCTTCTTATGTATCCTAATAGACCTGCATGACTGTCTAGAAGTAGCTTTAATTGAACTGCTTTTGAACAGAAAGACTGAGTTCTCTGTTGTGTAGCTGTTGTGTAGCTGTTATGAAAAAGGCCCCTAAAGGCATAATAGGGTTTGCCAGGCTAAAATGCCCTGTTTGAATGTCTCATTACCATTGCCAGACACATCAAAGCCGATGTATATACAGTGAACGCACACACACACACAGCCTCATGCACACACCACACACAAAATACAAACACACAGTGAACGTGTGTGTGTGTGTGTGTGTGTGTGTGTGTGTGTCCTCCGGAAGGAGTGTCCCTCCCACTGCCACCCTGCCTGGGGTCTGGTTTACATCCGTATGTCCCTCCCTGTCCCTCCCTGCTGTGCCCTTAAACAAAGATGGGAGTAGTGTGTGATGTGAGGGGTGTGTGTGTGTGTGTTCAGAGTCCCTGGTGTTCACGGGGAGGGGGAGTGTGTGTGTTCACAGTAGCATCTGTGGACAAACACTAAACTTAATGTCTAAACACCCCCTGAAGGGAACCCGACCAGGAAGCTTAGATCCATTGATATGGACCCACCCCCTGTTCTCAAGGCATTCCCATTCGACTGGTTCAGACTGTTGCTCCACAGACAAACTGAATTTCAACACAAAGGTTGTGACTTGAGGAGAAAGTACTGTCCACAGTCAAACTATGAATGCAGATGTTGCTATATTTACAAAAAGAAAAGTTGGTCAAAGGGCTGACTGCATTAGCAACAAACATTTTAGCTGATGGTATCAACATTGCTGCCCCAGTTTTTGTCAACCAGACAAGATCCCCACGAATCATTAGATTGTTGTGTAGATTTTGACGAATTTGAGGATGGAAAACACAGATGCTTTCACTCCTCCTCCAGTCCTCATTTCAGAGCGAACACAAGGTGTCTCCAAATGACTGTACGGCACAGAGAGTGCCTTACATGTGACTGGGATGGCTTCAGGAATTTATGATGCGTTTTAAGCCTGCATTCCTGTACAATCCATGTGGAGGGAGGATGGAAAAGCCTGTTTCCTCAGGGAACTCAAGGGTCCTTCCTTCACTCTTAATCCAGTCCAATTATGATGATCTGTAAATTGTTTTACACATCTTTTTGATTTTGTTAATTTTAAGACATTGTTTGGAACAATATACTCTACAAGTACATACCATTTCCAGAGTGGTTGATACATTTTATAAGCACCACCAACATAATAAATGAAAAGGGATTCAAAGGGAACTCCCTCAGCTGGTGACTTGCTAAATGTGCAATCCTAAAGGAGGGCTATTATCAAGGCTCAGGAGAAGACCCAGATGCAGACAATTTCAAAGTAACAAAAGTTTATTTCAAAAACAAGGGGGCAGGCAAACGACAGGTCAAGGGCATGCAGGGGTCAGTAATCCAGAGCAGAGTCCGAAAGGTACAGAACGGCAGGCAGGCTCAGGGTTAGGGCAGGCAGAGGTCAGTAATCCAGGGTGGAGTGACAAGGTACAGAATGGCAGGCAGGCTCAGGGCACGCAGAATCGTCAAGACTGGGAAAGATAGAAAACAGAACTAGAGAAAACCGCTGGTAGGCTTGACGAAACAAAACGAACTGGCAACAGACAAACAGAGAACACAGGTATAAATACACTGGGGATAATGGGGAAGATGGGCGACACCTGGAGGGGGGGTGGAGACAAGCACAAAGACAGGTGAAACAGATCAGGGTGTGACAGGCTATGATTGGTTAATCATGTCAATTTCTATGTATAAAGTCGGTCATATCATTTAAAGTACCAGAGAACCCACTCTGGAAATGTGACATGTTTGAAGAGTATATTGTTACAAACAATATGTTTTAAAAAATATCCAAATCAAAAGGGTAGTTTTTTTTGTGTTTTATAAGTGAATGTGAAAATTGGATTTCAGAATGTGGACATACTTCATATTATAGAGCACACTAAGGAGTATAATGACACCAAGATGTCTGTATCATGTACAGTTCACAGATCATAAGATTCACAGATCATCTTACAGGAGGCATGCATAGGTCTTAAAAGGGCCTAAAATGGCCACTTTGATCATGATTTTCCAAAACATGGTTTGTGATACAGATGTAAAAAGCATGTCAAACATCCATCCTCCCAATGCAGTTACTATGTGAAATTTGACAGAACAATCTGAGATAGCAAAAATATTTTAGGACTTTTAGGCTGGTGTAGAATTCATAGAATTCGTCCATTAATGGTCTCAGAGTAGGTTGGACCCCTTAAAGCAGCGGAACAAACGGTGAGCCTAGGTGGTACGTGGGAAATCCTGCCATTATGTTGACAAACCATGGTGTGGAATTAGGCAACCATCCTGGAGATATGACAGAGTGGTGGGAAGACTGCATGTGGTCCCCTTAAACCGGGCAGTATATTGGCTAATATGCTAACAGGGGAGCATGCTAACGGGGGTCCTCCTACCACTTCCATTGTTTTGCATTCAACTGTAGTTTGGTAAATCAACACAAAGATTTGGTCCATGATTTGGGGCAGGTTTCCTGGGAACAGATTAAGCCTAGTCCTAGACTAAAAACTTGAAATTCTGATTTTCTATCAAGACATTTTTTTTGTCCAGCACTAGGCTTAATCTGTGTCCAGGAAACTGACTCTTTAAGTCCATGGAGTACTTAGTTACTACTTTAGGTATCTAGAAGATGAGGTCAATTGTAATTTGGGTGTTCTATCGATTTAGGTACACACTGCCAGTGTTAAGGAAGGAGACTCATTTAATATGATCCAAGGTAGTTTAAGTGGAGTTAGTGGGCTATTGTGCCACTGAGTCAAGTTGACCAGCTCAAATGAGTAGATGACATCATATCAACAGGCTACTGTTTGGGTGGAAGCCATTTGTCATGCTGTGGGTATTAGTAAGTCTTTCTGTGGGATAAGGAAAAATAATTTGGGGTAAAAAGTCTAAATGTAATTCAGTGGGAGAGGATATGACTACTGAATGGAGGAAAGTAATCCCTGAGACAATGAACTTTCTGTTGGACACATTATCCTGTGCTAAACTGGGATAGTGGTTTTGAGCTATTGTGCTCTCTTCCCAGACCATTGAATTAATCACAATAACATGTTCTTCATTTAGTCTCATCATGCTGTACTGTATACAATAAGAGGGATTACTCACCCCATCCACCACACATTTTTACAATAACACCCACCTGGTTGGTGCATGGTGACCATTTTACATAAGAATGCCCACCATAAGCTGTGAATGATGAGGTGATCATGCAGTATGAGTTGCCCCATTGGGAATTTAGTTGGAGTTTTAATGTCATCACGATCAAAAGCATTCCAGAATGATTCTGAAGAAATTGACATGAAACCAGTTTATTCTGGCTTGTAGTGTAAAAGATTTGGTAGATAGGTTTCTCTGGGACTCTTCTGATTACTGCTACGAAGTTCAAATTTCCAATTTAGCAATTTAGCATAATAACTTTGGTTTCCCCAGTCACTACCTATTAGGTCTACAGCGTACATGGTCCCCACTGTGGTTAGAGTCCCTTGCTTTTCTGTCTCAATTGCCTTTGACTTGGTAGCACTTTTTCTAATTTTCGGACTCTTGTGGAAACTCCTTTTGCAGGTGGGAACGGACTCTGGACTCTTGTTTTAACAGGAGAAAAGAGTCAGCGTGGGGTAAAAGTAACTATAGCACCTATTAACATCTGCTGTGTTTGTTCGCCAGAAAAATAATCCATATGCTGCATTTGTGCTCCTTTTTGAGGGTCTGTGTGAAGTGCGCCGACAGAGATGGTCGCCTCGCTTCGCATTCTTAGGAAACTATGCAGTATTTTATTGTTTTATGTACTATTTCTTACATTGCTACCCCAGGAAATCTTAAGTCTTATCTTATTAAATATATCCCTCTAGTGGTGTGGGGGCTGTGCTTTGGCAAAGTGGGTGGGTTTATATTCTGCCTGTTTGGCCCTGTCCGGGGGTATCATCGGATGGAGCCACCGTGTCTTCTGACCCCTCCTGTCTCAGCCTCCAGTATTTATGCTGCAGTAGTTTATGTGTTGGGGGGCTAGGGTCAGTCTGTTATATCTGGCGTATTTCTCCTGTCTTATCCGGTGTCCTGTGTGAATTTAAGTATTTTCTCTCTAATTCTTTCTTTCTCTCTCTCGGAGGACCTGAGCCCTGGGACCATGCCTCAGGACTACCTGACATGATGACTCCTTGCTGTCCCCATTCCACCTGGCTGTGCTGCTGATCCAGTTTCAACTGTTCTGCCTGCGGCTAAGGAAACCTGACCTGTTCACCGGACGTGCTACCTGTCCCAGACCTGCTGTTTTCAACTCTCTAGATACAGCAGTAGCGGTAGAGATACTCTCAATGATCGGCTATGAAAAGCCAACCGACATTTACTCCTGAGGTGCTGACCTGTTGCACCCTCGACAACTACTGTGATTATTATTATTTGACCATGTTGGTCATTTATGAACATTTGAGCATCTTGGCCATGTTCTGTTATAATCTCCACCCAGCACAGCCAGATGAGGGCTGGCCACCCCTCATAGCCTGGTTCCTCTCTAGGTCTCTTCCTATGTTTTGGCCTTTCTAGGGAGTTTTTTCCTAGCCACCGTGCTTCTACACCTGTATTGCTTGCTGTTTGGAGTTTTAGGATGGGTTTTTGAATAGCACTTTGAGATATCAGCTGATGTAAGAAGGGCTATAGAAAAACATTTGATTTGATTTGATTATTATATACAGCCTGGATGAACTATTTGATATAAGAGCGACGTCAAGTTACCAACATTACGACCAGGAATATGACTTTCCCGAAGCAGATCCTCTGTTTGGACCACCACCCAGGACAATGGATCGGATCCCAGTAGGCAACCCAAAACAACGACGCCGCAGAAGGGGCAGACGGAGCGGTCTTCTGGTCAAGTTCCGTAGACGGGCTCATCGCTCACCGCTCCCGAGCATACTACTTGCCAATGTCCAGTCTCTTGACAACAAGGTAGACGAAATTCGAGCAAGATTTGCCTTCCAGAGAGACATCAGAGATTTAACATTCTCTGTTTCACGGAAACATGGCTTACTCCGGATATGTTATCAGAGTCGGAACAGCCACCCGGTTTCTTCATGCATTCCGCCTACAGAAACAAACATCTCTCTGGTAAGAAGAAGGGCGGGGGTGTATGCCTTATGATTAAGTCGTGGTGTGATCATAACAACATACAGGAACTCCAATCCTTTTGTTCACCTGACCTAGAATTCCTTACAATCAAATGCCGACCGCATTATCTACTGAGAGAATTCTCTTCGATTATAATCACAGCCGTGTATATCCCCCCCAAGCAGACACCTTGACCGCCTTGAAAGAACTTCATTGGACTCTATGTAAACTGGAAACCATATATCCTGAGGCTGCAATTATTGTAACTGGGGATTTTAACAAAGCTAATCTGAAAACAAAACTCCCTAAATTTTATCAGCATTTCGAATGCGTGACCCGGGCTGGCAACATTCTGGATCATTGTTACTCTAACATCCGCGACGCACACAAAGCCCTCCATCGCCCTCCTTTCGGCAAAGCTGACCATGACTCCATTTTGTTGCTCCGAGCCTATAGACAAAACCTGTGGGTTCTCCTTCACCGCAGCCAATGTGAGTAAAACCTTTAAACATGTTAACCCTCGCAAGACTGCCGGCCCAGATGGCTTCCCTAGCCGTGTCCTCAGAGCATGCGCAGACCAGCTGGCTGGTGTGTTCATGGACATATTCAATCAATCCCTATCCCAGTCTGCTGTTCCCACATGCTTCAAGAGTGCCAATATTGTTCCTGTTCCCAGGAAAGCAAAGGGAACTGAGCTAAACGACTTCAATTATCATGAAGTGCTTTGAGAGACTACATACTACCTCATTCAGCCCGACTAACCGGTGCCTGTATGTAGCCTCACTACTGTTATTTTTCACTGTCTTTTTACTGTTGTTTTATTTCTTTACATACCTGTTGTTCACCTAATACCTTTTTTGCACTGTTGGTTAGAGCCTGTAAGTAAGCATTTCAATGTATTCGGCGCAAGTGACAAATAAACTGATTTGATTTGATTAGTCAAGGATCATATCACCTCCACCCTACCTGACCCACTCCAATTTGCTTACTGCCCCAATAGGTCCATAGACGACGCAATCACAATCACACTGCACACTGCCCTAACCCATCTGGATAAGAGGAATACCTATGTAAGAATGCTGTTCAACGACTACAGCTCAGCATTTAACGCCATAGTACCCTCCAAGACCCTGGGTCTCGACCGTTTAACGCCATAGACCTTGGGTCTCAACCCCGCCCTGTGCAACTGGGTCCTGGACTTTCTGATGCTACGTCCCCAGGTGGTGAGGGTAGGAAACAACATCTCCACCCCGCTGATCCTCAACACTGGGGCCCCACAAGGGTGTGTTCTCAGACCTCTCCTGTACTCCCTGTTCACCCATGACTGCGTGGCCATGCATGCTTCCAACTCAATCATCAAGTTGCAGACGACACTACAGTGGTAGGCTTCATTAACAACAACAATGAGATGGCCTACAGGGAGGAGGTGAGGGCCCTCGGAGTGTGGTGTAAGGAAAATAACTCACATTCAACGTCAACAAAACAAAGGAGATAATCGTGGACTTCAGGAAACTGCAGAGGGAGCACCCCCCTATCCACATCGACGGGACAGTAGTGGAGAAGGTGTAAAGTTTAAACTCGGCGTATACATCACGGACAAACTGAAATGGTTCACCCACGCAGGCAGCGTGATGAAGAAGGCGCAACAGCGCCTCTTCAAACTCATGAGAATGAAGAAATTTGGCTTGCCACAGAAACAATCATGAACTTTTACAGATGCACAATCAAGAGCATCCTGTCGGACTGTATCACCGCCTGGCACGGCTACTGCTTCGCCCACAACTGTAAGGCTCTCCAGAGGGTAGTGAGGTCTGCGCAACGCATCACCGGAGGCAAACTACCTGCCCTCCAGGACACCTACAGCACCCGATGTCACAGGAAGGCCAAAAGGATCATCAAGGACAACAACCACCCGAGCCACTGCCTGTTCATCCCGCTATCATCCAGAAGGCGAGGTCAGTACAGGTGCATCAAAACTGGGACCGAGAGACTGAAAAACAGCTTCTATCTTAAGGCCTTCAGAATGTCAAACAGCCATCACTAACATTGAGTGGCTGCTGGCAACATACTGACTCAAATCTCTAGCCACTTTAATAATTAAAAATTGGATGTAATAAACGTATCACTAATCACTTTAAACAGTGCCACTTTATATAATGTTTACATACCCTACGTTACTCATCTCATATGTATATACACTGTACTCTATACCATCTACTGCATCTTGCCTATGCTGCTCGGCCATCGCTCATCCATATATTTATGTGTACATATTCTTATTCATTCCTTTACACTTGGGTGTATAAGGTATTCGTTGTGAAATTGTTAGATTGTTAGATTACTTGTTAGATATTACTGCACGGTCGGAACTAGAAGCACAAGCATTTCGCTACACTCGCATTAACATCTGCTAACCATGTGTATGTGACCAAGACAATTTGATTTGATTTGTTAGTCGCTAACTGGGCCCAGATGTGTTCCATGTCAAACAACGGCAGCCACGGCCATGACGTTTGATCAGTGGAAAGAGAGTGGCAGGCCAATGTTGGGCCCAGGGACGGCCATGGGGCTCCTGTGAAAACAAACTCATTGCGGGAAGACCTGGCAACCCAGTAATGGACTGAATGACCTTTACCAATGTCTGTCTGAGTGCTATGTAAGCCTACTTATTTTACTTTGGGGAGTCAAATTCATGTACAGGAGACGTCTTATCAATCCATCCTACTCTCACTCACATATTTATGGGCCCCCAGGGGTTCTGTTCTGGCTTACACTATGGTAACACTGCCATTCATCAACATATAAAACCAACTCTCCCTCCCTCCCTTGCAACGAAACCTATGAAACCTATTTGGCTGGAGTTGTGACTCCCAGTTGACGCATTGTGTAAACCATTTCCATATCCCTCTGTTTCTGAGATTCTCTTCCTATGGTGTGGATGTGTCATGGAATCAGAGATGGTGTCAAAGATGTGGTCACTGGGAAAGAGATGTGGTTACTGGGTAAAGAAGAGGCCATCTATCATCATCGCCATGACAATATCCTTGCCCCTGCCTCTTCTCCGAAGGTTCCACGTGGGTGGTGGGGCAGAGGGGGGGAGTTGGACCATTATTATATATTTTTTGTTTATGTTAGAACTTTTGGAAGAGTGCCAAACCTCTATTGTTTCAGGCATATACTATATGCTTTTGTTTTATAAGTGTATGTTATGCTATATTTTCCAGGTTAGCAGGGTCAGCTTAGCATATACAGTGAGCTCTAAAAGTACTGGGACAGTACAACGTATTGTCATCAATAAAGAAAGATCACTTTGGTGATATTCTAAACTAGTCTTGATCTAGAAATATGTTTTGATTCTATTTTGTCATAACCTACCTTCGAGCTGAGAGTGTGGACTTCCAAAGATGCCCCTGCTGACACATTCTCCGTTCTCTCATTTTGAATAACAGGGTCGAGGTCTAGTTCACGGGGTATGTGAGACGAAAGTGACAGAGTGTAGATGGCCATGCCTCCGGTCTCCCCTCCTGCAGAAAGTAACATAAGCCTTTGGAGGAACCCCTTCACCCCACTCGAACTTAAACTGGCTACTGACACATGAGTCAGAACAATAACAAACCCCTACTCACTTCATTACTTCTCCGGAGATAAAGAGGAGAAGTGCTCAAAGTTAGTTAGACATAATAAGGCGCTGATGCCTGTTGAATGACTGACCTGGCAGGTGATTTAGAGGGGCTTTCAGATTACTTAGAACATGGAGTTACCTGATAGCCTTTGAATAACATACTGTATATTGAATAACACATGTATTTAGGCCTTGGAGAGAAGTGGGCATAATGGAGGATAGTATGGGGGTGACACACTTGTTGAATGGTGGTCATGGAGGGGGAGTTAAACACAATGAAATCCTCGGCTAGCATTACGTGCATGCGTGCCCATGTGTGATGCAAGTGTGGGAAGTGGGACCGATGCTTTACCTACCTAATGCTCCTCATCTGTGACCTTGACCATCATCCAACAACAATATCCGTCTATACTTTGATTATCCCACTTGAGAATTACAGGTGTTGTCTTAGCTGCACGCACATTTACAGAACCTCATTCCCATTCACACACACAGTTATGCTTTAATTGCTTGAATGCACTGAAGGTCATCATCCTCTCAGTTAATTTCAAGCCTCTAAGAGAGGCCGGTTGCTTCCTTGCCAAGCAATACACAGCGTTCCGTCACAGCTTGTTAGCAGTGAAAATGCAGGGTTCCTTAAAGGATTCTTCGGCTGTCCCCATAGGAGAACCCTCTTTGGTTCCAAGTAGAACCCTTTTTGGTTTCAGGTTGAACCCGTTTGGGTTCCATGTAGAACCCTCTGTGAAAGGGTTCAACATGGAACCAAAAAAGGATCTTCTAAGGGTTCTCCTATGGGGACAGCTGAAGAACCCTTTTAGGTTCTAGATAGCAACCTGTTTTCTAAGAGTGTGGTATAGATTTGTGAAACCCTTCTGTGTTATTTTTCCTGTTTGATTCTGTTTCTGTTCCCCACCTGGAAAAATGTCTCCTGATCCATTATCAAGTATGAGTCACTCACTATAGAGAATAAGAGATCAACTATACTGCCTTTCCAGTGCTCGCTTACAGTGATGGAGAACTCATTCACACTCATTGACTTCATGTATGATTCCAGGCATTGTTTCAGAACATCAAGCATGAGGTAAAGAGGTTTGGTTGTCCAAAAAGAGATGTCTGAAGCAGTCGTTTGGATCACACACCATCCAAAAACGCCTCCCTGAAGATTCAATTCATCAATCTCACTAAGTTCAAATTGTTTGTTTTCGGGAAGATGGATGGAAGCAATATGGTGCACAAGATATGTTGCCACGCCAAAAACTCTTGCAAAGTCTCATAGAAATTGGAACAATAATATATACAATTTGGTGTACTTTGCAGTCTTTTAAAGAACTCACACCAAATGTTGTATCCAAGGAATTCTCTAATGGCCGTGCATTGTTTTGTGATCTGTGAGATTGTTGCCTAAGATTATTGCTTCATTATGTTGCCTGCTGTATACAGAACTATGTGTCTGACAATCTTGACATTGCTGAGAAACAGCCTTCGGTTGACTGCAGAAGTCATGAAGTATAGACCCTATGGACATGTTAGTAAGATTATACAAATTCAGCTGAAGGGTCATTCATTCAAAATGGCATTGGAGAACGTGTTACTCTCTTTTCAGAGTAATTTATGACTTCTGTTTTGAATCATTGTCCATTCACATTATTTCTGCATTAAATGTTATGTTTGCTTACATGTTAAAACTGTCATTCAAATAAACGTTCTGATTGCAATGCAATCATGTTCACTTGTAAAGCTAACCAAAATAAACTGTTGTACTACATGTACTGTGGGTGATATAGAAATCAAAACAGCATTATAAAAGAAAACAAAATCAGAGTTTAGGTGCGGGGGTTACAGCGTTTTGAAATCAACATTCCTTCTGACCCTGCCTGCATGTAGGGATTGAAAAATAAATGTGTGTTTGGAACACTTTGAGAGAAAAATTGTTTATTTTCATCATGAAAATATCCCGCAAATGTTTCGGTAACGACTTTAATCGTGTGGAGTAGAGGGCGGGGTTTGTGAGGAAAAGCAGTGAATATATTTTCCTAATGCCAGGGCAGGGGAATCTCTCAGTCTCTCCATGTTTACCAGTTCTGTTTTCCTTAGCCTTAGTGGTGGGATGGAAGCAGGGGCAGCTAAGGTATGTGTCAGCATCTGGGCATAACTTAATGCTTGGGCCAAGGTGAACTCTCCCTTGAAGAGTTCATGTCCACCCACTGACTGGAATGAATGGCAGCCAAACATCAGTTATCACAGAGTGGGACTTCAAAAAACACTGTGGCTGTTAATCTGGCTGCCCCTTCCGAGGTGTGTGTGTGTGTGTGTGTGCACATGTATGTATGCCTATGCCTGCGTGGGTGCAGTGTGTGGGCATCGGACAAGGGTTTGCTTGGTCGTGGAGGGGCGTTGAGCGTGGCTCTCCTCTCCCCTTCAGCAGGGCAGAGCCACAGGCAGCTGTGGTGGCAAAGCGAGGCCAGGATGAATGAACAGTATCTGGCTGCATTCCTCCCTCCTCCCCTGACTCCCATTCCATTACGTCAAGAAGCCTCTCTCTCTCTCTCTCTCTCTCTCTATATATATATATATATGTACAGTATATATCTTTATCTCACTTTTTCTCTGACAGAGTAGCATAGCTTCAGTTAAATTGTATTTAAAAGTCCCTCTGACAACATAGGTTCTCCAGCAAAGAAATGGGTTGAAAGGTCACCTGCCTGTGCAACCATAGCATTGAAATCTTGTTTAAAAGTTTTAGAACATGCTTGGCCTGCCTAGTTCAACGTTCCATTGAGTGGAAATACATTTCCACTGTTTGGAACACATGAGCTATCAAATACTCAGATATAAAACAACACTTCTGCAGTATATGCAAAAAAGAAAAGAGGAAATGTCATATTGTTTATCAATTTGGACTAAATTTACCTCATGCAATTATGTTTTGAGGGCACAATTTGTACAGTGTTACAGTGTTGAAACCATTACCTGAAAGGCTTGCAGGTTAAAATGACACTTTTTAGATTACCCGAGTCATTACTATCACAAATACAGACAAACCACATAGCCAAGCGAAGGGACTTCCGTGGTACCGTGTCTTATTGAGATACTTCATTAAAAAATATAGATTTAACTAGGCAATTCAGTTAAAAACAAATTCTTATTTACAATGACAGCCTACCTCAGCCAAATCTGGACAATGCTGTGCCAATCATGGCTGGATGTCATACAGCCTGGATTTGAACCAGGGACTGCAGTGATGCCACTTGCACTGAGATGCAGTGCCTTAGACCACTGTGCCACTCGGGAGCCTACTTGCCCATGAGTAGCATCCAACGGAACAGTATCCCTCACTAGCGCAGTCTAACACGAAACAAAGCTATGTTATTGTCGTACACCTTATCTCCACTGGTTGAGGGTGGGGGTTCATCCCCATGACATGAGAAACACAACCCCTGACACCAGAGAGTGCAGCTCTGTCAAATGACTTCATTATAGTGCAAAACAACTTACTCACAAAGGGGTTGGGGGGTCAAGCCAATTCACGCACGGGGCTGGGGGGGGTCCCTGTTATTCACAGAGAAGGGGTGAATGGTGTGGGGGGAGACAGAAAAGAGAGCCCCAGCCAAAAGTTGTCACATTGTCCACTTCAGGACCAACTTCTCTCCCTTCCCGTATGAAGAAAGATAGATATACAGTGAAAGTATTCAGACCTCTTGACTTTTTCCACATTTTGTTATGTTAGAGCATTATTCTAAAATGGATTTTAAAAATCCTCCCCCCATCAATCTACGCATGATGACAAAGCAAAAACAGTTTTTAATAAATTTGTATTAAAAAAAACTAAAATATCACATATACATAAGTATTTACTCAGTACTTTGTTGAAGCACCTTTGGCAGTGATTACAACCTCGAGTCTTCTTGGCTTTGACTCTACAAGCTTGGCACCCCTGTATTTAGGGAGTTTCTCCCATTCTTCTCTGCAGATCCTCTCAAGCACTGTCAGGTTGGATGGAGAGCGTTGCTGCACATCTATGTTCAGGTCTCTCCAGAGATGTTTGATCGGGTTCAAGTCCGGGCCCTGGCTGGGCCACTCAAGGACATTCATAGACTTGTCCTGAAGCCACTCCTGTGTTGTCTTAGCTGTGGGCTTAGGGTCATTGTCCTGTTGGAAGGGGACCCGTCACCCCAGTCTGAGGTCCTGAGTGCTCTGGAGCAGGTTTTCAACAAGGATCTCTCTGTACTTTTGATCTTTGCCTCGATCCTGACTAGTCTCCCAGTCCATGCCGCTAAAAACCATCCCCACAACATAATGCTGCCACCACCATGCTTCACCGTAGAGATGGTGCCAGGTTTTCTCTAGATGAGACACTTGGCATTCAGGCCAAAGAGTTCAATCTTGGTTTCATCAGACCAGAGAATCTTGTTTCTCATGGTCAGTCTTTAGGTGCCTTTTGGCAAACTCCAAGCGGGCTGTCATGTGCCTTTTACTGAGGAGTGGCTTCCGTCTGGCCACTCTACCATAAAGGCCTGATTGGTGGAGTGCTGCAGAGATGGTTGTCCTTCTGGACGGTTCTCCCATCTCCACAGAGGAACTCTAGAGCTCTGTGAGAGTGACCATTGGGTTCTTGGATTGCTCAGTTTGGCCCGGTGGCCAAATCATGTTCAATCAATTGATTTTACCACAGGTGGAATCCAATCAAGTTGTAGAAACACCTCAAGGACGATCAATGGAAGCAAGGTGCACCTGAGCTCAACTTCAAGTCTCATAGCAAAGGGTCTGAATACTTAAGCAAATAAGGTATTTATCTTTTAAATTTGTTATTACATTTGCAAAAACTTCTGAAAACCTGTTTTCACTTTGTCATAATGGAATATTGTGTGTAGATTTCTGAGGATTGTTTTTATTTAATCTATTTTAGAATAAGGCTGTAACGTAACCATGTGTAAAAAGTGAAGTGGTCTGAATACTTTCCGAAGGCAGCCCGTGCAGAACAGAGTAACTATTGTCAGCATTATTTGTGACCCATGAATCACATCCTTTCTATTTAAATCCGCTGTCTGTTGAATTCAGTGAAACCAGCCTTTGCGTCAATGCAAACCACGCATTTCTCAACCGCCACAGGATCATTAACCAAGTTTCCATCCAACCATTTTATTGTGGATGAATTACCTGACGCATGAAAAAAAGTCACGACCAGGCTAATGGGAACATGAAATGTTGGTGAAATTGAATATATTTCCACAGACAATTTGTTCGTTCAACCTGGTAAAATAAGCTTTAAAAAATGGTGGGATCTTTTTGTGTCTGAAAAGTGTTAGCTGTGCGAAATGGCAGGGGGGACACTTTTATGATCAAATATAATAACCATCATATCGAAGTAAACTTGGAGACACGCAATAATATGTTGTGTGGTCCTTCCTCCCACTACGACTCAGGAAAGTATGGAGTTTATTAGACTACAAATTAAATAAGTTGTAAGGAACTTCACAGGGTGATGAAAGTACATGGTGATGAGCTTGATGCTCCTTTCCAATAAATATCGAGGGTCTTATTCTGGTGACATGATGATCGATGCTTGGCTGCCATTTTACAAATACAAATAATCTTTCTCTTATCTCTAATCATCTCATCATGTAGGCCTAAACTAGTCTATACCCGTACTGTGTATCTGCGAGCTGTTGGTTAGAGCGCGTGTGCCAAGACCAGAGTGATATTTAATGCAACAGTTGTTAGACAAAACCATCGGTAGAGTTGAAAATACGATGGAAACCAATTCAACTTCCATTTTTTATTCAGTACATGGGAATTTAACCAAAAAAGTCACTTGTATGTGCACTTCATCATCACACACAGATTCTTATCTGCAACAAGTCAGTTTGATGGAAACATACTGTATCTGTGGTGGGAAAATATGCACATTGTTTTCATGCAAATGCTTGAATATTCACATGAAAATCTGTTGCCAATTGGATGGAAACCTAGCTAATGAGAGAAACAGATTTGTCTATTGGGGAAGGCTCCTGGCATGTCCCTAATCACATTTGGCTACCTCTTTATAGCATATTAATTATGCCACATATTGCAGTCACAGCTACAGTGCTGAATCCTTTGATTGAAAACATGGGAGCTATGGTGCAACAGTAGATGGTGTGCAAGATTTCTGAGGGCAGTTTGAATTACACACACACACACACACACTAGTTTCACTCCAAGCTACACCACCGTTCAAAATTTGGGCTCGCTTAGAAATGTCCTTGTTTTTGAAAGAATAGCAGATTTTTTGTCCATTAAAATAACATCAAATTGATCAGAAATACATTGTAGATATTTTTAATGTTGTAAATGACTATTGTAGCTGGAAACGGCAGATTCTTTTAAATGGAATATCTACATAGGCGTACAGAGGCTCATTATCAACAACCATCACTCCTGTGTTCCAATGACACGTTGTGTTAGCTAATCCAAGATTATAATTTTAAAAGGCTAATTGATCATTAGAAAGCCATTTTTAGCCTGTAATCAAACCCAGAAATGCTGATGCTCCAGATACTCAACTAGTCAAGGCCAGTTTTATTGCTTCTTTAATCAGCACAACAGTTTTCAGCTGTGCTAACATAATTGCAAAAGGGTTTTCTAATGATCAATTAGCCTTCTGAAATGATCATCTTGGATTAGCTAACACAACGTACCATTGGAACACAGGAGTGATGGTTGCTGATAATGAGCCACTGTACACCTATGTAGATATTCCATTAAAAAATCTGCCGTTTCCAGCTACAATAGTCATTTACAACATTAACAATGTCTACACGGTATTTATGATCAATTTGATGTTATTTAAATTTACATAAAATGTGCTTTTCTTTCAAAAACAAGGACATTTCTAAGTGACCCCAAAATTTTGAACTGTAGTGTATATCAGAACAGAAGTCATGCAGTCAGAAAAGTAGCTCTCCTCTTCGTTGGAGAGCCTGTTCATCTTCTAAATTGGTTTTGATAACAGATTTGGGCCTCCCGTTATTGAAGTGGAGGAGTTATCTTGAGGTCTACTTGCTTTACCACCTGCTGTATGGGAGATGTTTCCAAGTCCTGGCTGGGGTCTGTGTGGTGTTGTATATTTCACCACATAACGCTTTCAGGCAGACCCTGTTTACCTCCAGAATACACAATAATACACTTTTATTTACAGGTCTACATACAAATCCCAGTGTCACCGTCTCTAATACTGCGGTTAGATTTAGTTTATCTGACAACTTTTTTAGGTTAACCCATTGTATCAAACAGCTACCCATTCAAACTTTTAAGTTCCAAGCAGCCATTTCTAACAGAAACAGTTTTATTCTCCTATGCCTCTTGATGTCAGTGAAGGCTACTGTATATTGTATACCAGATTCAAGCGGGCTGTCTAACAGATAGGTTTTATTCTCCTATACCAGATTCTCACAGTGGTCCATAGAAAGATGAGGGTGTTGTGTCAGTGTGTCCTGACTGACTCATATAGGCCTTGGATTTCCACGTTAATTTGCAGCAGCAGTTTTACTGCCCCACAGCACCTCTCTTTCTTTCTTTCTTTCTTTCTCACTGTCTCTCTTTCTCTCTCTCTCTCTTTCTCTCTCTCTCTCTCTCTCTCTCTCTCTCTCTCTCTCTCTCTCTCTCTCTCTGACTCGCTCTCTCTCTCTCACTATCAACACATTCTCTCTCAACACATTCTCTCAGACACTGTTTGTTTCCCTCCATTAACATACAGGCTACCATGGCGATCCCCTAAACTTGGCTTTGTGTGAACTCCCTTTCTCCCTCTCAAAGTCTGTGTGTGTGTTTTGAGATGAACGGCAACTGTTTTCTTTTGGGTATTCCTGCTATGATATGATATTGGATGTGATTGCAGTGCTGTAATTTGTTAACTGTGACCAAACATTTTTTGTTGTGGGATGGATCAAGGCGTTGTTTTCCTCTGAAATCATAGGATGGGGGCGATGATGCTAATTAGCACGAGATGAAGTATTTAGTGAAACCCGAGATGTGAGGACTTTGTTTCCCATAACTTTTAATGTGACTGTTAGGCCCTTCATATGAGTTGCTTTGTGATTCACAGCTTGTCAAAAGCATATTTTATATGTTCTTTTACAGAGTGGCTGCGGATCAGACTTTTCTGGAGCCCTCTTCGGGACATTTGACTGTCAGGAAGAGGTGTCCAGAAAAGTTGGGCTATCTGTGTCCAGAAAAGTCTGGACTATCTTTTATTGCCCCTTTATCCCAAAAACAGTTGTTGCTTTTAACATTCATCTCCTGACCTATCACATTACTTTTGATTTTGTTCATTCATTTGAGTCGGATGAATATCCAAACCAAATAATGATAATTGCCCAGCTGCAGACCTTCCTCTCTTGTTTGATCTGTATTGAACTCTTTGATGAAGAGCAGCTCTGATGAAGGCCAAGAGGCCAAGAAGCTTGAATGACATTTTAAAAAAGTGATACTAGCAAGAGCGGTGTGTGGCTTTCTCTTTCCTTTGAACAGTATTTCATAAAAGCAGCAACACTGGATCCGTATTGTGGCATGGGAACCTTCCTGTGTCACTCCTTGTTTTCCAAAAACACCACTTAAAAGGGCGCATGCCTCTGTGATCCCTACCCTTCAGCAGCCTCTTCAGGTAATCCATCCACAAGCGTCCGCAACACTTCCCCAACACTACAACAGCACGTCCGCAACACTTCCAAAACACTACCGCAACATGTCCACAACCCATCCACAACATGTCCATAACGCTTCAACAGCACATCCACAACCCCACTTCAACACGCTGTCCCACACTGGCTTCAAAGAGGTGCCTCGGAAGTTGCTTTTCAACTACCAGGGCCAGACAATGGTAGAGCCGGTTCCCATCTCCCACTAACACCACTCAGACGCTTGTCATTGCCCCCCAGCTGTGTATAACAGTAAGACTAGTTGTGATAGCCTCCCTTATCAGTGGTTTGGCTTCACATAGCATCACTCATGTCTGTGACTCGTCTGTATCAGTGTGTGCCGTTAATGGGAAGGGAATTTAAGAGTAGTCTTCTTATCGACCCTCCCCACCATAAAAGGCATCTCTCAGACAGACAGAAGGCTCTTGGGGGTCTGGATGCTGGATTCCATTTTTGACTATACACCCAACTATGTCTGAGGTCCAACCAGACGTTGTGGTGGGTGAATCATGGACCGTGTCAAGGTCTCGGAGTGCAGATGTTCTACAGAGATACTGTACATTCATAACAATTGAGTGGGTGTACAGTATCTGTTGGTTCAGACTCAACCTTATCTCTATGGTAACTGTTACCAGTCATAATGATGATCGAAGAAGAATACTATTACAGTGGAGATGTTCTCTTAAAAGCAAAAGGCTTTGTTGATGACACCTTTAGAAATCCCTTATTTGGTCATAGGAAACAGAAGGGTATACAGTAAGTGGCACAACGGTGACAATTATTTGATACAAAAATGTATGAAATGTATCTGTGCCTGATGCATATTTTCTCATTTCAAGGCCAGGCAAGAGCCATTTAAAACAGGAAAAAGGTAGGACAGAGAGATCACTCTTTAATCTAGAGAGAGGGAACTTGGTGTGTGCATTCATTTGAATCTGGGATAGGTAGCGATACACAGTCAGGACCAAAATGATAGGCACCCTTGATAAAGACGAGAAAAAAATACTGTGTTATGATACCAAAATTGAGCTATATTGCATGGAAAAAATTGAAAAATATAGTATTTTATACTAATACAATTGCTTAGAAAAAGGCATTTTGTTAACAAATACATTTTTTTACATCTAAAAAAGATAGGGGCCAAGATTATTGGCACCCCTGTTTTCAGTATTCAATCACCCTCCCCTTGCCAGGATAACGACACAGATAGTTTTTCTAAAATGCTTTATGAGATTGGAAAACACATTTGGAGGGATCTATGACCATTCCTCCATATAGAATCTTTCCAGATCCTTGATATCCTTCATCTGTGCTTATGGACTGCCCTCTTCAACTCAAACCACAGGTTTTCAATAAGTTTCAAGTCTGAAGACTGAGATGACCATTGCAAAATGTTGATTTTGTGGTCAAGTAACCATTTCTTTGTGGATTTTGATGTGTGCTTGAGGATATTGTCTTGCTGGAATATCCACTTCTGGCCAAGTGTCAGCCTCCTGGCAGAGGCAACCAGGTTTTTGGCTAAAATGTCCAAGTACTTGATAAAAATAATGATGCCGTTGACCTTAACAAGAGCCCCAGGACCTGTGGAAGCAAAATGATCCTATAACATCAACGATCCACCACCAAATTTGACACAGTCTTCCGTTTTTCGGTGCCCAACCCACCACTGGTGTGCATGGTCAAAGAGCTCTATCTTCATATCATCTGACCATAGCACCGCCTGGAGTTTGATAAATGACATCGGCACTTGGATTGGAACCAATTTGAGCAAATGTATTAGTAGGAAATAATATAATTTACCCTTTTTTTTTGTATACAATATACTGTATCTCAGTATTTGTATTATTCATTTTAGACAGCATTTTTGTTATCTTTATCAAGGCTGTCAATCATTTTGGACCAGACCTCTATGAGGGCAGAGTTGGATAAAGCAGTGGTCCAGGAAGAGCAACTGTGAGGAGTCAGATTTCAGTGTTTGAGGACCGGTTCAGTCTTGGAAGACTAAAGCAGCCTTTGTTTCATTTGCAAATGCGGGCAGTCCAAGTGAGGGGGAGAGCAAGATCTTTTTAAGAGGGAGTGAGTGAGGGATAGAGCGGGCTCCAACTCTTACCACTATCACATTGGAACAAGAGGACTTTTGTGTGGACTTAACAAGATCGAAGATGACTTCACGGTAAATTCGCACATATTTTACGCGCATTGAAAGTGTTTTGAAAAACCGAGAATGAACTCAGCTAAATTATTCACTTTTTCCCCTCTATCAGCAGCCTCTCCCTGTGGTCCTTTGGAATACATCTCGCCTTGTGCTACTGCCAACTGTCGACTGCATATCAGCTTCTGGACGGTATGTGACGCTCATCATTTTTTCCCCTGCTCTCTCTCATTTGGATGAACTGGTTTAGTATGGTGAGAAAGTATTAAGCACAACTTTCGCACATATGCATCCATTCATTCATGCATGCATTGCTTAATAGTTAGTTGAAATGACATAGTCTGTGCGAGTTTAGCTAAAGCATTTTGTGATCATGCACACCCTATTCTAAAATGCCTTGGTGCAATCGCCTTTGCGTGAAGTTCCACTTTTTAAGACGCTGGTGCTGTGCAAGTATTATAGCGTTATGAAAGTGAGTGATGGGTCAGTAAATCGTGTCCTTGTCGGTCTTGTGTTGGGATTTACGAATGTTTTTAACTTGACAATACTTTTAAAAAAAATATCAGACTGATGCTTAAAACCTCTTGAGTTCGTTGCGTCTTGTGGGTGTAAATACACAGCGCGTGTCTTTGACAGCATCGACAACCAAGTGTTAAACCAATCAGTCATTATTCTTTGGGTAACGTGTCATTCTAGCAACGCTCGGTCTATCTCATAACTGTATACAGTGCGACACGTTTTTGACGTGGAATCAGAACATGTCCACATACATTTGGAAAGCTGAAGATGTGATGATGTAGCGTATCTCATTTTCTTGTGGCTGGTGTGGCTTGCTGTGCGCTTGCTGTGCGCTCTATCTACGGTGTCTGCGGAGACTTTTCAATGATCTGTCACCGACGGCTCCGTGACTAATGGTAAAAAGTAATACAAGATGTGCGCGACTCTGCAGGTATTGACTGTGCTAGCAATGGACACTGAAAGGAATTGCCACAGATCAAGGACGCAGACAGTAGGTGGCTGTGTCTGGAAGATGAAGAACACAGGCTACCTGCTGTATCAGTAGCCAATCATGTAATTGACTTGGAGCAGTAGATGGAGTTTTGTATCACTTTGAATACATTTCCGCATATAACCATCCAGTAGACCTCACTGGATGTTAGCTAGATAGTTAAGACATTTTACAGGACAGTTGGGACTGGTTATGGGCCCGGGCCAAAGAAAAAGGATACACTTTCAAGGGGAAGGTGTGTATGTGTTTGTGATTTCGTTTATGTGTCTCCAATGACACGTCCCTGACTTGGCTTCAACTTCATTTAAGTGGGGTTAGCGTTAGCGTTAGCCTATATACGGCTCCGTCTGATAATTTACCTGGGTAGTGAGTGACCGGTAATTACTGTCTCTCCTCGTCAATTTAATGGCACGTAGATTGCCATTTTGACAAGCACTGGAGATCATATAATCACCACTATGAGATGACCTCACAAAAAGCACCTTTGTTTTCGCTAGCCCCATAAAATAATGACGGGCTGCCAAGTCATTGTAATGTGGCCCCGGGAGCTTAATTGTTGAGCTCATTCCTTCGGAGTTAGAGTCACTTGGCTCTTACAAGAACAAAAATCTATATGAGCAAGCTGTCTCTAATTTTCTATGGAAAATAACTCTGAAGTATGATGACTTGTGACTGAGGGGAATGTGGAGCTGGGGGAAAACTGGTGATTCTACAGCCCTGACAGTTTCCTCGACTGTATTTCCTGTCAGCTGTTTGTGGATGTGCCATATTCATAAACTGCTCGAAGATGATTCACTTTTTTGGAGAAAAAAATTATTCAGTGTGTTCTGCTTTTGCCAGCGGAGGCCATTAGGGAGAAATATTTCCAGGCATATGTAGGCTATGCAGTAAATACTCTAAAAAACAAAGCCGTCGCCTAGAAACGTCACATCTCATGTATTTGTTGAAATCGAGCTGATATTATCCATTTTGAGGTTTTGTGCTGTGTCCTACCGCTTAGATCAGGGGTGCCAAAATCATTCCATGGAGGGCCTAGTGTCTGTATTTAATATATATATATATATTTGACTAATTAGTGACCCTAATTTATCAATGAGGTACAAGGGAGGAGCGAAAACCCACACACACTCGGCCCTCGGTGGAATGAGTTTGACACATGTGCCTTAGATACTTTTGACCCTTTCTTGATCCATATTGTCAAGTCGAATCAAGTCAAAATAAATTCGTCACATACACCAAATACAACGGGTGTAGACTTTACCATGAAATGTTGCATGAAGAAATATATATATTGTAACAAGAGAGGAATAAAATACACAAGAATGAAACTATGTGTCCTTGTATGCTTTATATCAGTGACAGGGACTAGCCTTAATGGTTTTCTTACCAGCCTAGTCCGGGACAAATACCTGCTTTAAGTGTCCCTCAATGTAATGAGCCCTTACACATACCAGGAGGGTTTACTTTATGAGGTATTGTCAAAGATAATTAAGTTGTTTTTCTTTTGGAAACATCATAAAATTAGTTTGTGGGAATTCACTCATGGTGATTTGTTGCTTTTAATGCCTGGTAATGTGGAATTTATCTGCCGGCAGGCACGATGCACCATTCCAGCCTTTGTGTGCTACCCCCAGTCTAAATGCATGTTCAAGCGTTTCCAAATCAGATAAAGGTTGAAGACTGCTGCCTCTTAAACGTAAATGTGTTAATAATGTCCTAAGGATCAATTCTGCAATAGACTAACTAGAGCGTCAACATTCACCACTTGAAGGTATTATGTGGAATCTTTTCAACATTGGAGCAAGGACTGAAAATTGTTAGATGCTTAGGCCTAAAGCACATGTGGAGACAGTCTACTCATGTTAATGGTTTATTAGTTAGGGAATCTGGAAGCCTTCCACACATTCAGAATATTCCCTTAATGATGTTCATGGGACTGTTGTAAATGAATATGTGAGACACAGAGACAGGCAAAAGGCCTTCAGCTGTTCAAAAGAGGAGCACAGTGATGCATCTCCAAACAGTAATATAATATTGGAGTTTGGCGGAGGCCTTTATCCAAAGCTTGCGTACTTTTTAAATATGGGTTGTCCTGGGAATCCAACCCACTATCCAGGCGTTGCAAGCGCCATGTCTACGAGCTGAGCTACAGAGGACGACAGTGCTGACGTAACTATTTTCCTGTGACCTGGTCTGTAATGTAGCCTACATACTTTGTCTAAGAGATAACCGTTGGAGTAGATAACCATTGGAGTAGATAACCACTGGAGTAGTCATTGGAGGAAAGAAGTAATCCCATGTGTTTCACTAATGCCCCTAATGATGATGATGGCGATGCGGTGGCGTAATTACACTTGTTATGGTTTTCAGTCGCGGCTCCTGCCCTCAGTTGACCCGGGTCTGACAGTAACGTACTGCATAGGCGAGAGCTGGGAATTATTCAACACTGACATGCTTATGCCACATGGGGACCACCAACTGAGGGTCTATTTATGGGAACAGCACAGTATGCTTCCTAAAGAAATGTCAACGTCTGTACTGGGTCTCAGGATACTACACTACACAGACCTACTAGACAGATAAGAGGATACTATATATCACTCTGAAGCATGCCTGTGTGTGTGCTTGTGTGTGTGTGCTTGTGTGTCTGTCTGAATGCTCTTAATTCTGGACCAATCCCATGGAGTTTTGAGCCAGAGAGGGGCTTGCATAGTTTGAGTTTCTCCCCCCAGGGCTGCTCCCATGTCGGGCTAACAGAGAGAGAGAGAGAGAGAGAGGGTGGCCTCCTGCCAGGCTGCTGAGTTTAGCTGTAATGAAGGATGACTGAGTGGCAGCTCTGTCTTGGTTGTGGGGGCAGCAGGCTCAGACGTACAGTAGCAGGGCAGACTGCATCACCCCTCACAGTGGCATGACCAATAATGAATGTCAACAGACTCAACACCTCAGTGAAGAGAACTGCACTGACATGACATGTGTTGCCCTAAAGGGATAGTTGTTCACCGCAAAATCAAAGTTTCATACCTCAAAAGTGGTCCAAAGTGGAGCTGAGTTCCTTTACATTTTTGGGCTGGGATTATATATTTTATTTGATCACAAGGTCATGCAAAGATACAATCATTGATATTTATGCATAAGAACAGCTTCAACAACAAACACAAATATATATAAACAATGTACAATATTAACAGAAATACAGTAGTTAGATGCTAACAGATGTGTGTTCCAAAATGGCTTAGCATACAAGAAATGGAAAATACAAAAACAGGACAGTCACTTATGGCAGAGCATTAGTATCTAAAATACCACAAATAGATAGTGATATTGTTCTTTTTTACTCCATGTGTCCAAATCCCTGCCACCCGCCCTCCCTCTCCATCCACCCTGATGTTCCTCAATGATATTGTGGTTCATGTCATATATATATAAACTCAGTCCAAAAATAAACGTCCTCTCACTGTCAACTGTGTTTGTTTTCAGCAAAGTGTAAATATTTGTATGAACATAACAAGATTCAGCTACTGAGACATAAACTGAACAAGTTCCACAGACATGTGACTAACAGAAATGGAATATGTCCCTGATCAATGGGGGGTCAAAATCAAAAGTAACAGTAACAGTCAGTATCTTGTGTAGCCACCAGCTGCATTAAGTACTGCAGTGCATCTCCTCCTCTTGGACTGCACCAGATTTGCCAGTTCTTGCTGTGAGATGTTACCCTGGTGGCTGGTGGCATTGTCATGCTGGAGGGTCATGTCAGGATGAGCCTGCAGGAAGGGTACCACATGAGGGAGGAGGATGTCTTCCCTGTAACGCACAGCATTGAGATTGCCTGCAATGACAATAAGCTCAGTCCGATGATGCTGTGACACACCGCCCGAGATCATGACGGACCCTCCACCTCCAAATCGATCCTGCTCCAGACTACAGGACTCGGTGTAACGCTCATTCCTTCGACGATAAACACGATTCCGACCATCACCCCTGGTGAGACAAAAGACTCATCAGTGAAGAGCACTTTTTGCCAGTCCTGTCTGTTCCAACGACGGTGGGTTTGTGCCCATAGGTGACTTTGTTGCCGGTGATGGCTGCTGAAGACCTGCTTTACAACAAGCCTACAAGCCCTCAGTTCAACCTATTGCAGACAGTCTGAGCACTGATGGAGGGATTGTGTGTTCCTGGTGTAACTCGGGCAGTTGTTGTTTCCATCCTGTACCTGTCCTGTTTAAACCCTTTACAATGAAGATCTGTGAAGTTATTTGGATTTTTACGAATTATCTTTGAAAGACAGGGTCCTGAAAAAGGGATGTTTCTTTTTTTTATTACTGAGTTTATGTGTCTCTACACACATGGGTACAAATGTAAACTCCGGTACATAATTAATCTGACACGGGTATCGGTTTCAGCAAAATACTGAAAATGTGCTTTCTCATTTGAGATGAACTAGTCCTTTAAAGCCACCGTTCATTGCTGATGAGACGTGGAGTTGTTGCTGGGCTAGCTCATCATAAATCCTTGATTTGTATTAGTGACACTCACGCCCACGTTCCTGTCTAGAAAAAGTAGAGAGGTGATGGTTTTATGTCCTTCCACAGATATGTAATACAAATGGTTTAGGGCCTTGTTTCAGTAAAAGAGACATACAAATGGGGCCCATGCTCCACATGGAAAGCATTTATTTATGTTATATGTAAAACTCTGCTCCCTCTGTCCCTCCCTGATTGAATAACAGACGTTGGCCGCCGTGGCTGTATTTGACTTGACATGCCAAACTGTTTCTTCTCCCAAACTCTCCTAAACTCTGGAAAATATGAAGCAGAGGAGGACGGAGATGGATATTCATCAAGGAAGTGTGTTGCTCTCATGTCCAAACATGAACCATGGAGACAAAAAAAACTGTGTGGTTCAATTTAGTCCTCTCTCCTCTCCCCAAATGGACCTTGTGCCTGTGCACATGTGTGTGGGAGAAATGAACAGACATGCAGGGGAAGGAGAGGAGAAGGTGGGACCTTTATGTAAGCTAATGTAAGCTAACTCGAGTAATGTTGCTAATACGAGCCGGCCCCTTGCACTTGGCGGAGAGGCTCTCCAATCCAGTGTCTTCCAGGCAGACTGTTAGCAAAACACTTGGCTTCCCTTGGGTGTCGGGAAAGGGCACACTGGGTCTGGTCAATGTCTCCTGCAACATGTACTGTAACGCTGACCAGAACCATTCTTAACTCGGCCTCCATTACAAAAGGAAAAAATACTTGTCACACCGTAAGGGTAAACATTCCCCAGTATTCATCAAGTTAAAAGCGCCCTAGCTTTAGTTTTCAGCCAGCGTGCCTATGTATGTTTATAGAATTGTTAGATGTGTATGGATGTGTTTATATAGAAGAGGTTCAAGCACATTCTATTTCTCTAGTTCCTCACTTGATGAGGTAATACTTGTTCTTACTTACCCCCTTAGATGTCCATACCCACTGGGCACACCGTGTCATTTCAACGTGGATATTTGGGTAATATTTGGTTGAGATGTTGATCAATCAGATTACAACCTATATTTACCCACTCAATAAGACAGCCAAAAGTGAGTTGAATTTCCACTGTGTTATCACAATGCTTCCAACCATCTAAAATCACAACCAAATTCCAATGGAAAAACAATGTCTGACTTTTGGTTTAGTTGTCACCCAAATGTTTATCACTGCGCTTTTAAACACTTAAAAGCGCAGCAAGGTTCAAATGGGAATACAATATTTTATTTATTTATACAACAGGTTCATGTTTTATCACTGTGCTTTATCTAATAGCAGAATCAATTAACCTGGATTGCAGATGAGATTACATTAAAAGTACATGGTGCAAGTGATCAATGCCATACGAGATTCTGCAATGATTATTACAGCAATTGTGAAGATCTCTCCAGACCTGCGACGACCTACTATCTTTGACATGCACGCTTTATATGATTTTATTTTTTTATTTTTTTATTTTACCTTTATTTTACTAGGCAAGTCAGTTAAGAACAATTTCTTATTTTCAATGACGGCCTAGGAACAGTGGGTTAACTGCCTGTTCAGGGGCAGAACGACAGATTTGCCCAGCGACAGCCCCGAAACCTGAAGGATTACACGAGAAGAAATGTATAGTTAGTTACAGTAGCCTTGAAATGTGGCCACGTTACATTAGTTTGTAAGATAGCCTTAACTTTAGGCTACTTACTGTATTACAAAAGTCATGTTGAATTGTGTTTGGTTGACAACGCAACCAAATATCAACATTCAAAGGAGATATATCTACTGCTTGGATAGTTACATCTAAGCCACTGGCTTAATCCCATTATTTAACCTTTATTTTTGGTTGAGTTGGAGATGTGAGTCCAACATATCATTTGTTAACTTGTCGACAAGTTAATAGGCTATATTGTATTTCAAAAGTGATATTTCATTTTATTTGGTTGTCAACGCAACCAAATATCAACATTTGGAGGAGATTCAACTTCTGCTTGGATAGTTCCAATCAAACGTTAATGCACTTTAAATCAAGTTTATGATGATTGTAAATAACACAATACAACCACACATGTGGATACAATACATTTAAAAATCACAGTGGATAATATGCAAAAGTTTAGAAACCTATTTCCATGGTGGTCCTCTTGTTAACAAAATACTTTACATTATTCATCAATGAACAAGAAATTAAGATGCAAAACGAATGGAGTTGAGGCTGTTTGGAAAAGTCAGTATGGCTTGAGCAGATGGCGCATCAATGGTACAGTACAGCCAGGGAGAAATGTTGTCTGTCAGACAAGGGCCTGTTGCTTTGTCCGATGTTCCCAGTTCCTCCATAGTAGCCCCTCCTCCATAGTAGCCCCTCCTCCATAGTAGCCCCTCCTCCATAGTAGCCCCTCCTCCATAGGTGGCTGATCCTCCATTGATGGTCAGATGCATTGGCTGCAGTAAAGCGCCAGAAAATCAACCACACATCAGCAGTGGTCAGGAACAGTCCCTCTGCCTCTCTGACATCTCAGACACCGCAGTCTCCACCTTCCAACTGGCAGGTGAAACAAAAAAGCCGGAGATGCCTGCTGCATTATTTAAATGCAAACATTAGCCATCCAGCTAGCTAGCCATGGCAAACAAACATATTTAACATCAAAGTCCTGTAACTTTTTTTTTTAACTAGGCAAGTCAGTTAAGAAGAAATTCTTATATTCAATGACAGGCTAGGAACAGTGGGTTAACTGCCTTGTTCAGTGGCAGAACAACTGATTTTCACCTTGTCAGTTCAGGGATTTGATCGTGCAACCTTTCAGTTACTAGTCCAACACTCTAACCGCTAGGCTACCTGCCGCCCCAAACTTTGACATTGAAGACAACAATATTTATGTGATAAATTGTTTTAAACAAAAAAACACTTAAAATGTTTTGTTTGATTTGATTTAGTCCTATTCTTTAACTTACATTTTTGGTGAAGATGGAGACGTGAATCCAACAATTATCAATTATTAATTTGTAGACAAACTGGAATTTAAACCAGACTAAGTCAGTGGCACATGAAACTGTCCAAGCAGAAGATACATCTCCTTGAAATGTTGACATTTGGTTGCGTTGACAACCAAACACAATTCAACATCACTAAATATCATGACATTTTCAATCAACCAGAGCTTGAAACCCTAGGCCTATTGTATTGTTTATTTTTCTATTTTCAGTTGAATTCTGTGTTGAATTGAAACCATATCTGTTGATGACATCACAAATGCTATATAGGCCTAAATAGCATCATTGATGATGTACAGTGGGGAGAGCAAGTATTTGATACACTGCCGATTTTGCAGGTTTTCCTACTTACAAAGCATGTAGAGGACTGTAATTTTTTATCATAGGTACACTTCAACTGTGAGAGACGGAATCTAAAACAAAAATCCAGAAAATCAAATTGTATGATTTCATGCAAATTAATTACTTAAAAATCATACAATGTGATTTTCTGGATTTTTGTTCTAGATTCCGTCTCTCACAGTTGAAGTGTACCTATGATAAAAATTACAGACCTCTACATGCTTTGTAAGTAGGAAAACCTGCAAAGTCGGCAAGTGTGTCAAATGCTTGTTCTCCCCACTGTATGAGAGGTAAAGTATGGTCACATTTAATTTGCTCTGTTTAACCTACCCTTGGAATGACTTCGATAGCAACAGTGAATCTATTTAGTTTGGAGATCTAAGTGGAGATCTCTCAACAATTATTCACACAATAGCACATTGGTAATACTCACTGAAAAAGCGTAGATAAGCAAGGCTGGGCTTGATTAAAATCCTGGATGGGAGAGCAATGGGTAGCTGTAGATAAATCAATTCTCCCGTAGGAGGTGCTGCCCAGCCTATTGTTTTTTTTCTGACAGTGGATATAACATTGAATATATGCCGTTGTTTTAAAGGTACAAATTCAACATATTTTATACAAGGTGTGTCTATGTTGACATTTGGTTACCAAAATGTTATAATCCTGTGGTTGAAATTTCACCCTCAAAACAACAGTTTACATTAATGATCCAATGAAATGTATTTTCGATGTAGATTCTGTCACAACAACGTTGACAAATTGCATTGACACAACATTGCTCCAGTTTCAACTGTTCTGCCTTATTATTATTCGACCATGCTGGTCATTTATGAACATTTGAACATCTTGGCCATGTTCTGTTATAATCTCCACCCGGCACAGCCAGAAGAGGACTGGCCACCCCACATAGCCTGGTTCCTCTCTAGGTTTCTTCCTAGGTTTTGGCCTTTCTAGGGAGTTTTTCCTAGCCACCGTGCTTCTACACCTGCATTGCTTGCTGTTTGGGGTTTTAGGCTGGGTTTCTGTACAGCACTTTGAGATATCAGCTGATATACGAAGGGCTATATAAATAAATTTGATTTGATTTGATTGATTCAACCAGTTTGTGTCAAGTGGGTGTGTCATGAGACAGCATACTCAAACCAAGACCCCCTTATAGATTGATGTGTTAATACAGGAGAGGTTCAAGCACCTTCTATTTCACCAGTTGCTTACTTCATGATGTAACAATAGCATATATTCGAGTATACATTTCCCCTTAGAAGTGACCCTAAGAAGTCCAAACTATTATGTCATGAGACAGCATCCACTACTAAATCCACAACATTTGTTATGCAGATGACACTGTTCTCCATTCGAGTAGAAGCAGTTGGACTTTTGAAAAATCTCAAATAGCTATTAACATCATTCAACAGAATCTGACCGACTTGAAGCTTGTTCTGAATTCCTCTCAATCAAAAGGCATGTTTTTTTCCCAATATTAAACACTCTGAAGACCATGTAATGACTACCTTGGAAGCACATTCTATAGAGCAAGTCAAAACGTACAAATATCTGGGAGTTTGGCTGGAAGAGAAGTTGAGCTTCATCACCCATGTAGAGAACCTTGTCTGGAAACTCAAGCTGCGTATTGGGTTTTATTACCTGCACAAAATGTGTTTTTCCTTTGCCGCCAGAAAATAGATGTACTTTTCTATCTGTGTGACTATGTGCAAGCTTCAAGCTCTACACTGAAGGCTCTTGACTCTGTGTATCATGCAGCCCTTGGTTTTATCACTAATCAGAGACGTGCTGTCGGATGTACATCAATAGCAACCGGTCAAGCTCAAACACTGGTACATTCTTATTTGTAAGGCCATTTTAGTAAAACTGCCATCTTAAAGCTCAAAATGAAAAAGCATACAAGCTCAGATCTTAATCTTGTTTTATGCTTACAGTTCTGAAAATTATAACCGAGCATTACTCAGCCCCCTGGTCTTGCAATTCCCTCCAAGCCAACCTAAAACTCCTTGACCTGGTGTCCCTGGAGGGGTTCAAAGGGCAAATAGATGAACATGTTGTTGAGACATAGTTTTTTCTAGTTGTCAGCCGATGTCACTAGT
>NC_056457.1:15448538-15493538 GCF_018296145.1 Oncorhynchus tshawytscha | reverse complement strand
CCTGTTAAACCCATTTAGCAGGAGAGGGACATTCTAAACATTTACGTTTGTGGCCGGGGTAACTTTGTCATACAAACCTCTATATAAGTCCCAAATGGCACCCTATTCTCTCTTAGAGCGCACTATTTTGACCAGAAGCGCACTATATAGGGAATAGTATGCCATTTGGGACTTACTCGCACTGAAAGACTGAAAGGAAGTGAACTTGATGAGACTCAAACTGTTTGTTGGACATGGTGTTCTAGGACAATCTCTTCTGTCTTTAACGCAACAGAATTTTTGTTAAGCACAGACTGACCTCTTGGAAGAGAATCCAAGTGTCTGGTTTAGCCTTTAGAGGTTCTGGTTCGTGAATGGCTATTTGTCAGAGTGTTACTGCAAATTGGGAAAATAACAACACACACACACACCACACACACACACACACACAGAAGTGTAATGTGTTTCAGGAAAAGGGTGGAGTAGCATGACGTTTGCACGCCATGGTCTTAGAGCTGTTCTGTGGTTTCCTCAATAGCTTTTATTAATTATAAACATTAGGTAATTCTGGAGCAGGTCACTACTCTACAAGCCAGACACTGTTCTCTATTAGACGGGCCTAGGAGAGAAAAAAAACTGAAAAGCAGAGGGAGAGACAGAGCAAAAGAGAGGGGGGAGCAGATTGAGAAAGAGAGGGTGAGGGGAGAAATGGAGAGAGACCAAAGACAAAGGCAGATGAAGGAAAAGGGAGAACAGAGAGAAGGAGAGAAATGTCTTGTATTCCTATGTGTGGGTGTTTGAAGAATGGAGAGAGGGAGGGAGGGCCAGCTGAACGGCCTCAGTCAGTTTTTCCTCTGTCGCTTCCAGGTCGCGGCTGATAGCTCGTTAGTGTAGAACCTTCTTTGCATCTGTGTGCCCTTGGGTCACCATGGCAGCCAGGTTCACCGACCCTGCCGTGGGAGAGAGAGTTAAGTTACGTCCCAAATAGCACCCAACTCCCTATGTAGTGCACTACTTTTGATCAGGGCCCTATAGGGATTCCCATAGAGGTCTGGTCAAAAGTAATGCACTATATAGAGAGAGGGTGCCATTTAGGACACAGACAGGACAGGGCGAGGGACCACAGTGGTCAACAGAGCGATGGCTGCCAGCGGTTGCCACGACGATGATTGCCCATTGGTCAAGGCTTCTATGTCTGGGCTGTGTCACCCGGTCTCTTGGGTCTCAGTTTGGAAGTGGTAATAGTTATGTCCAAAACCCGAAAACTTAAAGCAGACATTGAATATCCCTTTGAGCATGGTGAAGTTATTAATTACACTTTGGATGGTGTATCAATACACCCAGTCACTACAAAGATCCTAAAAGTTACCGGAGAGGAAAGAATGTGCTCAGGGATTTCACCATGAGGCCAATGGTTACAGAGAGTTTAATGGCCGTGATGGGAGCAAACTGAGGATGGATCAACAACATTGTAGTTACTCCACAATACCAACCTAAATGACAGAGTGAAAAGAAGGAAACCTGTACAGAATACAAATATTCCAAAACATGCATCCTGTTTGCAACAAGGCACTAAAGTAATACTGCAAAAAATGTGGCAAAGAAATTCACTTGGTCTTGAATACAAAGTGTTATGTTTGGGGCAAATCCAATACACCACATCACTGAGTACCACATTCTCCTGCAAGATGTCTTGATAGACTTGGGAATTAATTTTTCCGTCGATGATAGCTAGCTGTCCAGGGCCTGAGGTAGCAAAGCAGCCCCAAACCATCAAAATCAAATCAAATCAAATTTATTTATATAGCCCTTCGTACATCAGCTGATATCTCAAAGTGCTGTACAGAAACCCAGCCTAAAACCCCAAACAGCAAGCAATGCAGGTGTAGAAGCACGGTGGCTAGGAAAAACTCCCTAGAAAGGCCAAAACCTAGGAAGAAACCTAGAGAGGAACCAGGCTATGTGGGGTGGCCAGTCCTCTTCTGGCTGTGCCGGGTGGAGATTATAACCGAACATGGCCAAGATGTTCAAATGTTCATAAATGACCAGCATGGTCGTATAATAATAAGGCAGAACAGTTGAAACTGGAGCAGCAGCACGGTCAGATGGACTGGGGACAGCAAGGAGTCATCATGTCAGGTAGTCCTGGGGCATGGTCCTAGGGCTCAGGTCCTCTGAGAGAGAGAAAGAAAGAGAGAATTAGAGAGAGCATATGTGGGGTGGCCAGTCCTCTTCTGGCTGTGCCGGGTGGAGATTATAACAGAACATGGCCAAGATGTTCAAATGTTCATAAATGACCAGCATGTTCGATAATAATAAGGCAGAACAGTTGAAACTGGAGCAGCAGCACGGCCAGGTGGACTGGGGACAGCAAGGAGTCATCATGTCAGGTAGTCCTGGGGCATGGTCCTAGGGCTCAGGTCCTCCGAGAGAGAGAAAGAAAGAGAGAAGGAGAGAATTAGAGAACGCACACTTAGATTCACACAGGACACCGAATAGGACAGGAGAAGTACTCCAGATATAACAAACTGACCCTAGCCCCCGACACATAAACTACTGCAGCATAAATACTGGAGGCTGAGACAGGAGGGGTCAGGAGACACTGTGGCTCCATCCGAGGACACCCCGGACAGGGCCAGACAGGAAGGATATAACCCCACCCACTTTGCCAAAGCACAGCCCCCACACCACTAGAGGGATATCTTCAACCACCAACTTACCATCCTGAGACAAGGCTGAGTATAGCCCACAAAGATCTCCGCCATGGCACAACCCAAGGGGGCGCCAACCCAGACAGGATGACCACATCAGTGAATCAACCCACTCAGGTGACGCACCCCTTCCAGGGACGGCATGAGAGAGCCCCAGTAAGCCAGTGACTCAGCCCCTGAATAGGGTTAGAGGCAGAGAATCCCAGTGGAGAGAGGGGAACCGGCCAGGCAGAGACAGCAAGGGCGGTTCGTTGCTCCAGAGCCTTTCCGTTCACCTTCCCACTCCTGGGCCAGACTAGACTCAATCATATGACCCACTGAAGAGATGAGTCTTCAGTAAAGACTTAAAGGTTGAGACCGAGTTTGCGTCTCTGACATGGGTAGGCAGACCGTTCCATAAAAATGGAGCTCTATAGGAGAAAGCCCTGCCTCCAGCTGTTTGCTTAGAAATTCTAGGGACAATTAGGAGGCCTGCATCTTGTGACCGTAGCGTACGTGTAGGTATGTACGGCAGGACCAAATCAGAGAGATAGGTAGGAGCAAGCCCATGTAATGCTTTGTAGGTTAGCAGTAAAAGCCTTGAAATCAGCCCTTGCTTTGACAGGAAGCCAGTTTACAGAGGCTAGCACTGGAGTAATATGATCAAATTGTTTGGTTCTAGTCAGGATTCTAGCAGCCATATTTAGCACCAGCTGAAGTTTATTTAGTGCTTTATCCGGGTAGCCGGAAAGTAGAGCATTGCAGTAGTCTAACCTAGAAGTGACAAAAGCATGGATTAATTTTTCTGCATCATTTTTGGACAGAAAGTTTCTGATTTTTGCAATGTTACGTAGATGGAAAAAAAGCTGTCCTTGAAATGGTCTTGATATGTTCTTCAAAAGAGAGATCAGGGTCCAGAGTAACGCCGAGGTCCTTCTCAGTTTTATTTGAGACGACTGTACAACCATTAAGATTAATTGTCAGATTCAACAGAAGATCTCTTTGTTTCTTGGGACCTAGAATAAGCATCTCTGTTTTGTCTTAGTTTAAAAGTAGAAAGTTTGCAGCCATCCACTTCCTTATGTCTGAAACACATGCTTCTAGCAAGGGCAATTTGGGGGCTTCACCATGTTTCATTGAAATGTATAGCTGTGTGTCATCCGCATAGCAGTGAAAGTTAACATTATGTTTTCGAATAACATCCCCAAGAGGTCAAATATATAGTGAAAACAATAGTGGTCCATGATGCTCCCTCCACCAAACTTTACAGTTCTGATGAGGTTTTGAAGTTGGTGTGCCTTTTGTTTCTCCACACGTAGTGTTGTGTTCCTTCCAAACATCTCAACTTTAGTTTCATCTGTCCACAGAATATTTTGCCAGAAGTGCTGTGGAACACCCAGGTGCACTTTTGCGAACTTCAGCAGTGGCTTCTTCCGTGGTGTCCTCCCATGAACGATCTAGAAGAAAAAGAAAAGCACACCTATTTAGGAGAGGTGCTGGCTAACGGAGTAGAACACTTGAAAATAAGAATTAAAGAGAGCCGCACACTCTAGGAGCTCAGATGCAAAAATTGAATTACCAACGTTTCGACAGCCAAGCTGTCTTCATCAGGGTATAATCACAAACACTGCGGGATTACTCGTTTATACAGTGTCAAAAGACACAGGTGTCTGTAATCATGGCCAAGAGTGGCCTAATATCATTGGTTAATTATCAAATATTAAAATGTCATACAAAGAACAGCATACAACCAACAAATGGATAGCATACGATCATATATTCATTTTAGACTACACAAGCTTACAAACAATTACAATGGCAAAGTCACAATAATCACAAGAATGGCTTCAGATCAAAGTCTACGTTAAGACCGAAGGGAGCAAGGGTCTTTAATTTAAAGATCCAGGCAGCTTCTCGTTTTAACAATAAAGGAGAGGGGGTGACATGTTCGATGCCAATATAACGCAGAGACGAAATCGAGTGGCCTGCCTCCAAGAAGTGGGCCGCAACTGGATAAGTAAAGTTTTTGCACCTAATGGTGCTACGATGCTCTGAGATACATACTTTTAATTTGTGCTTTGTTTTACCCGCATAATTTTTACAAGGACAAGTTATAAGATAAATAACTGCCTTAGTGGATCATGTAATAACACCTTTGATTGGGATCGATTTCCCTGTTTGTGGGTGTTTGAAAGATCTACATTTATAAGTGCCATTGCATTGAGCACATCCATTACACTTGTAATTTCCATCCAGTAGGGGCGCAAATAGACGTTGTTCAGGAATATTTTGGGGTGGTAAATCAGAGTTTACCAATTGGTCTCTGAGATTTCTGCCCAGCGAGAATATGACCAAGGGAAGGTCCGAAAACACATTACCGAGACTATCATCGGATTTTAAGATGTGCCAATGTTTGTGAACAATTCCCTTAATTTGTTCAGAGCACTTTGAATAGCGGGTAGTTAGAACACAAGAATGTGTCTTTTTGCGAGACTGACCTTGAAAAAGGTCATGTCTCGTTTTGTTTTGAATTTTCTCAATGGCAATATTAATCTGATCATTCTTGTAGCCCCTCTCCTTGAACTTCCTTTGCGTCTCAGCCACATTTCTGTCGAAATCTGATTGTTTTTTGCAAATCCTTTTGATTCGACAGAATTGGCTGTAGGGCAAACTATTTTTCAAGGAAGTGGGTGACAACTATCAGCCCTAAACAAACTGTTACGATCAGTAGGCTTCCTGTAAAGATCAGTGTATAGAACATTATCTTCACACAAGATCAGAAGATCAAGAAAACTGATTTGACGTGTGCCAGATTGCATAGTAAATCTCAAATGATCAGAACAGGAGTTAAGAAAAGCATAGAATGCCTGGAGCTGTTTTGCATCACCCCTCCATAGAACAAAAATATCATTAACACCATTCTTGTTGAGTGTTGTACGTATCGTAGACTTGTCAACAGATGTTAGCATGTTTCAGAGATTTCTGTAAGTCTTTAGCTGACACTCTAGGATTCTTCTTAACCTCATCAAGCATTCTGCGCTGTGCTCTTGCAGTCATCTTTGCAGGATGGCCACTCCTAGGGAGAGTAGCAACAGTGCTGAACTTTCTCCATTTATAGACAATTTGTCTTACCGTGGACTGATGAACATCAAGGCTATTAGAGATACTTTTGTGACCCTTTCCAGCTTTATGCAAGTCAACAATTCTTAATCTTAGGTCTTCTGGGAACTCTTTTGTTCGAGGCATGGTTCACATCAGGCAATGCTTCTTGTGAATAGCAAACTCAAATTTTGTGAGTTTTTTTTATAGGGCAGGGCAGCTCTAACCAACATCTCCAATCTCATTGATTGGACTCCAGGTTAGCTGACTCCTGACTCAATTAACTTTTGGAAAAGTCATGGGTTCACATACTTTCCCCAACCTACACTGTGAATGTTTAAATTATATATTCAATATACACAATAAAAATACAATCATTTGTGTGTTATTAGTTTAAACACACTGTGTTTGTCTATTGTGAAGATGAAGATCAGAACAAATTTTATGACTAATTTATGCAGAAATCCAGGTAATTCCAAAGGGTTCACATAATTGTTCTTGCCACTGTACATGAAATGAGTTGCAAAATGAATAGGAAGTATAGTCAAGATGTTGACAAGGTTATAAATAATGATTTTTAATTGAAATAATAATTGTGTCCTTCAAACTTTGCTTTCATCAAAGAATCCTCCATTTGCCGCAATTAAAGCCTTGCAGACCTTTGGCATTCTAGTTGTCAAATCTGAAGAGATTTCACCCCATACTTCCTGAAGCCCCTCCCACAAATTGGATTGGCTTGATGGGCACTTCTTACCTAACATACGGTCAAGCTGCTCCCACAACAGCTCAATAGGGTTGAGATCCAGTGACTGTGCTGGCCATGCCATTATAGACAGAATGCCAGCTGACTACTTCTTCCATAAATAGTTCTTGCATAGTTTGGAGCTGTGCTTCGGGTCATTGTCCTGTTGTAGGAGGAAATTGTCTACAATTAAGCGTCGTCCACAGGGTGGAGAGATAGCCTTCCTACTTCAAGATGCCTTTTAGCTTGTACAAATCTCCTACTTTACCACCACCAAAGCACCCCCAAACCATCCCATTCCCTCCACCATGCTTGACAGATGGCGTCATCACTCCTCCAGCCTATTCTCATTTTTTCTGCGTCTCACAAATGTTCTTCTTTGTGATCCGAACACCTCAAACTTAGATTTGTCTGTCCATAACACTTTTTTCCCAATCTTCCTCTGTCCAGAGTCTGTTATTTTGCCCATCTTAGTCTTTTCTTTTTATTGCTGTTCTGTGAAGGGAGTAGTACACAACGTTATACGAGATCTTCAGTTTCTTGGCAATTTCTCGCATGGAATAGCCTTCATTTCTCAGAACAAGAATAGACTGACGAGTTTCAGAATAAAGTTAGTTGTTTCTGGCCATTTTGAGCCTGTAATCGAACCCACAAATGCTGATGCTCCAGATACTCAACTAGTCTAAAGAAGGCCAGTTTACAACTGTGCTAACATAATTGCAAAAGTGTTTTCTAATGATCAATTATCCTTTTGAAATGATAAACTTGGATTAGCTAACACAATGTGCCATTGGAACACAGGAGTGATGGTTGCTGCAAATGGGCCTCTGTACGCCTATGTGAATATTCCATAAAAATCAACCGTTTCCAGCTACAATAGTCATTTACAACATTAACAATGTCTACACTGTATTTTGATCAATTTGATGCTATTTTAATGGCCAAAAAATAGCTTTTCTTTCAAAAACAAGGACATTTTAAGTGATCCCAAACTTTTGAACGGTAGTGTAAATCTACTTAAATCTATAGCAAGACCTGGAAATGTTTGTCTAGCAATGATCAACAATCAATTTGACAGAGCTTGAAGAATTTTGAAAAGAATAAATGGACAAATATGGTTGCACAATCCATGTATGGAAAGCTCTTAAAGGCTTACCCAGAAAGACTCACAGCTGTAATCGCTGCCAAAGGTGCTTCTACATAGTATTGACTCAGGAGTGTGAATACTATTGTAAATTAGATATTTCTGTATTTCGTTGTCAGTAAATTTGCTTAAGTTTCTGAAAACATGTTTTCACTTTGTCATTATTGAGGTTTTGTGGGTAGATGGCCGAGGGGAGAAGTGTATTTATATATTCCGTTTTGAATTCAGGCTGTAACACAAAGTGGATTAAGTCAAAGGGTGTGAATACATTCTGAAGGTGCACTGTATGCCGTTTCTCTCTCTCTCTCTTTCACTCACTCACTTTCTCTTCTTTTATTATGTCTGGCACTCCTCTGACAGTTAAAAGAGGGGAATGAGAGTTAGATGAAACAGACCGTGGACTGTGAAGTGTTGTTTAGGCTTCAGGCCCCACTACTCACTCGATAGCTCACTCTACTCACTCTCTATGGAACAGTTGTGGGCTGGAGAGAGTGAGGGGAGAGAAGAGAGAGTGAGGGTGGGGGGGAGAAGAGAGAGAGAGAGAGAGAGAGAGAGAGGACAGGAAAAGGGAGAGGGTAGAACACAGCAAGTGAGACAAATACAGAAGTAGTGCACTAAATAGGGAGCCATGTTGAAAGCAGACCTGGACTGTTCTCTCACAGGAGGTGTCTGTTCCAGTGGACAGGAAGTTGAGGATTAGTGTGTAGTCTGGACCGGTGACAGTGGCATTCAGCTGGGCTGGCCTCCACTGCTAGAAATCAACACCTCATCTGGCCTTGGGCAAGGAAGAAGTACTCTGAGAAAGATGGAGGAGGAAGCGGCACGGAAAAGAGGAGAGAGGTAGTGGACCAGCGAGTTGTCAAAAAGAAAAGAGGGAAAGAGAGCGATAAAGGTAGATAAAGATGGAGGAAAGAGAGAAGGGGGAGGTGAGGAAAGAGAGAGAGAGAGAGAATGAGTTCCTCAGCAGGAGGAAATGTTTAGCATATTGTCTGGCTCTGCTCGTTCCGGGAGTTATATTTAGATCTGACATGCAGGGTTGATCATTCCCAACATAGTTGACAAGGTAAGGAGAAGGGCTGTGTAGTTTATCGCACCCTATTCCCTACATCGTGCACAACTACTGCTATAGGCTCTTGTCAAAAGCAGTGCACTGTATAGAGAATAGGGTGCCATTTGGGACGTAGTAACATATCCACATGGTGGGACTTGATAGAATGTTATTATACAGTAGTAACGGCTCTATTCTTTCAAGTCCCCAGTCAATCTAAGGCTGAGGAAGTGTGTTGTGTTGTTACAGACCCCTTAAGAGACAAACCAGGAAAGGCATTCAGAGAAAGACCATGCATAGTGAATTGAACTACCTAAGGAGCGATTGTGTACTCCATGCATACACTGTTAGGCATAGTAGTGTCCTATGTCATGGCGGCCACGCAGCAAAACCCTCCAGACAAACACAATCCTGTGATCACGTAGTTCAACGCATAATGGACACACAATCAACCATTCACTGCATATTTCACCAGTCGCCGCACTATTACAGCAGAACACTGACAAGGACCAACGGAACGGGTGGATCCCCTGGCCTGGTCGAGTAGCTAAGTCTACACAGTATCGACACCACTGTGCGTCTCTTCCCAGGGTTCCAATATAACAGACACGTGTACAGAGATGTTGATGCATGGAGTCCTGCTGAAGATCTCAGCTGGTAACATCCAGGAACGCATCTTCTTCCTCTTCGACAACCTGCTGGTCTACTGCAAGAAGAAAAACAGGTGGGACCGGACTGCCACACTCTCTCTCTCTCTCTCTCTCTCTCTCTCTCTCTCTCTCTCTCTCTCTCTCTCTCTCTCTCTCTCTCTCAACTTGGTTTCCCCTTAGCGTAGGCTTGTCGAGACTTCAAGCAGCAACAGCTACTTTCTATCTGTCCCTGTCTGTGTGTCGTTTCATTAGCCAGAAGGGCCTTGTATAGTTCGCTAGCCCAGGTATCTACCCGTTTCTGTGTGTTGCCATGCCTTGTGTGACGAGACGATGTTAAGTTGGCTTCGATGTTGTCCCCAGGCGTTTAAAAAACAGCAAGGCAGCTACAGAGGGACCGCGTTACCTGTTCAGAGGAAGAATCAACACCGAGGTGATGGAGGTGGAGAACGTAGATGACGGAACAGGTGAGTTCTACCGCTAACGGGTCACTCGGGGTGTGTCTCAAACGGCACCCTGTCCCCTAGATAAGTGTCCCATTTGAGATGCAACCCTTATCCTAGTTCGCAACCCAGCTACCATCCAGTGCTCGGGAGGAAACTCTGCGCTAACAACAAGTCACCTTTTATTGCAGTATTTCTGCTCTCGAAAGTGGATTCGTTATCTCCATGTACAGCCGACAATCTGTATTTCTTCATGAAGACAATCAATTCACTTTTTGGTGCGGCAACTCATTGTTCCCAATTTGCTGTTTGGATGGATTGATTTTGTCTCCACGGATCTGAACACATTTGTACTGTTCTTGCTTCATACTTTGTGCATCCTAAATGGTACCCTGTTCTCTACATAGTGCAATCATTTTGAGAAGGGTACATAGGGCTCGGGTCAAAGGTAGTGCACTGTAAAGGGAATAGGGTACCATTTGGAATTCAGAACCCATTAGGGTTGTGTTTGTTATTCGGCGGCAGGTAGCCTAGCGGTTAGAGCGTCGGGCCAATAACCAAAAGGCTGCTGTGTTGAATACCTGAGCCGACAAGGTGAAAAATCTGCCTGTGCGCTTGAGCAAGGCACTTGACCCTAATTTGCTCCAGGGGCGCGCCATACTACTATGGCTGACCCCAACTATCTGGTGTATGTGACAATAAAACATGTATTTTTATTTTATTTGGTTTTTTTGTTTTCCAGAAGCTCTGAGATCTCAGATCTCTATTTCCTGTTTTGACAGTTCATCAATTCAGATGGCGAACCAGTCGATCGGGTTAGATGCCCTCCCAGCCAACTGTATGGAACGTCAATCAGTGATGGATGAGGAGTGTTTTAATTTATAGCCTACTTAGATTTTATAGTCTACTGCACACAGAGCCATAACACAGTCTACACTCGTAGAAAAAAAGGTGCTTTCTAGAACCTAAAAGGGTTCTTCGGCTGTCCCCATAGGAGAACCGTTTGAAGAACCCTTGTTGGTTCCAGGAGAAACTTTTTAGGTTCCAAGTAGAACTGTTTTGGGTTCAGTGTAGAACCCTTTCCACAGAGGGCTGTACCTGGAACCCAAAATGGTTCTACCTGGAACCAAAAAGGGTTCTCCTATTGGGACAGCTGAAGAACCCTTTTGGAACCCTTTTATCTAAGAGTGTTTGTTCAAAATGTTGAGATAAAGGAACTAAAGGACCTGTAAGCAGAATTATAGCAGACAATAGTGCTGAGCGATTAACCCACATTTTGGTTATTTTTCAGTTTTTAAACAACTAATTGACCGATGTCGGTTCAATTATTTGAATTCCATTTTGTTAGTTTTTCTTCTGTGAGCTGAATGCGCACATTGCACAGTTTCTCTAGAGATAAATCAGATCCAGCTTGAACTGTGCAATGTAGTAGGGAGTTGTAGTTTCCAACAGGCCAATATTATACATAGTTTTACACATAAAACATGGCAATTAAATATAATGACCATAATCTACTTGTCCGGCCTGTTTCTTTTACGCCTGCTGCGGAAGAGACAGACAAATGCTTGACCGCGAGCTGATATAGAGAGCAACTGTTGCTTGGTGAGGTATCTCTATCTGAAAATACATGATCTAACTGATTGATTGTTGGTATTCAACAGTCATAAAAATATGCCTTATTTACTTTGAAGAACTACTAAAACAGTGATTTTGTCAGACAGCATAGGCAGCAGGTCTATAGAGATGAGATGATGACATGGAATGAAATAATAAAACAAATGTAATATACACAACAACTGAAATATTTCATTAAAGTCATGTGAATAAATGATGGTTATTAAGAGATAAGCAGTGATGGACAGTCACTACCATCATGGGACTTTTATGAGGGGGGGGGGGGCTATATCTACGTCTCATTCGCGGCTGTACGTCTTCTCCACTGTACGCCTGCCAAGGCTACCGACAGTATGATTCAAACACACACACGGACAAGCAGAGGATTCTGCCTCTGTCACACACATGTGCTCCAGAGGATCTAGGAGGAGAGCGGGATAGGATTTTGTAAATTCTATTTAATCTCTCCTTCCCTCTGTTTCTGGATGAGTGATGTGACATTAGCTCATTCTTGCTAAAAGGCCTAGCAGTCGATAGGCATAAAGTGCTGCCAAACTGTGCAAAGAAAATCGTCATAAATCCTTCAAGTAGTCAACGGAACAAAGGAAGCAGGTTTTATTGACATTCCAGAAGGGAAGTACTCTGGTATTGAGCTAATGTGAAATGACCTGAGTTATTCTTGTCGGTTCTGCCAAAGGCCTCATCCTGAACCTACGGTGGGATTGATAATGGACTAGTAATGAGCTAGCTGCTACCCCTGTGCTTTTAGCCTGTGCATGAAACTATGGCAAGGGAGATGACAGATTCCTTTTCCACATTCTGGATTCCAGATTCCAGATTCCGTAATCCAGATTCCGTGTTCCTGAGTGGAACCCACCATCGCCCTGTAATCAGTCTAATCATGGAGGCCCCTCTTGCTCTGGAGCATTTCATTGGATGATCGATTGGCTCGGTTTCATGTGGTCCATCTCATTTAGCTCTGGACCCCAGGAGCTCTCTACCAGCCTACCAGGGATCCGCTCTGTTTACACCTAAAGTACACCTATTCTGTAATGGATGCAGTTGCTGAGAGATGGATAGTCCTCTATTTCAAACAAACAGGCTAGAAGAAGCTCGTATAAGACACCAGAGGGTCACAACAGAAGTGAAGCCATTGCTCCAACCCTTAGGACCCTTAAGTTGAGGGGCCATGGTATAAGAGGAGTGAAGGACTGTGGCTGTGTCTCTGAGGCTGCGTCACTGATGGCACCCTATTCCCTATGTAGTGCACTACTTCAACCAGGGCCCATAGAAGTGCACAATATAGGGAATAGGGTGCCAGTTCTGGTCAAGAATAGTGCACTACGTGGGAATAATAATAATAGTGCATATTTGGGACGCGTGCTAAGTGTGTTTGTGTGTCTCTTGGTTTGCAGCGGATTACCACAGCAGCGGGAACATAGTGAACAACGGCTGGAAGATCCACAACACAGCCAAGAACAAGTGGTTTGTGTGCATGGCCAAGACCCCAGAGGAGAAACAGGAGTGGCTGGAGGCTATCCTCAAAGAGAGGGAGAGGAGGAAAAGTTAGTAGTCATATAGTGTGTGTGTGTGTGTGTGTGTGTGTGTATGTGTGTGCGTGTGCACTCTAGGTAATAGTGTGCCATTTCGGAAACCTTTGTGGATGTCAGTATATCCTCCTATCTAAGATACTAGGGCACAATAACTAGACTTGCAGGTAGAATTAATAAAACTGAACTATTTTTCACAAGATATCTTCTGTTAAGTCTATTTCTATCCTCTTGCTCGTCCTCCTCCCCCTTCCCTCTCTCGTCCTGCTTTTCCACCTGCTCCTCGTCCTGCTCCTGCTGCTCTTCCTCCTCCTGCCTCTCCTCCTCCTGCCTCTCCTCCTGTAGTGTTTCAGCACCAGGGTGTGATATGCTACTTTAATGTGAGAAGAGAAATTAGATGGATTGGTAGACAGCATGAGCTTTCTATGTCTGGATACATATACACATGTGCTCCAATATATTTGCACCCTGGCACTTTACAGTGCAATGGAGCAGAATGTTCTGTTTTCTCTTTTCAAAACTGGTTGAATGGCTGTTTTTACCCTGTAGGCACCTGCTACTTACAACAGGTGTGATAAATTACACATAAACAAACCAAATAAATTAGAATGTTGAATTATTTAGTCCAGGGCATTTTTGACTTTGAAATGAAAAATCTAAATTTCCGTTGAGATAATTTTTTTTTTTTTGTCCTGTGCAGTTATAAGTCAAACAAAAAAGTTGTTATTCAATTTCAACTTATTTTAGAAGAAATAGTGAATCATGAAAGGGAGACAGTATATTGGACCGCATCTGTACCAATAGGAAACAGTACTCCTTTGGCTTGAATGTTGACTGTCGCCTCCTATCTCGTTCTCTCTTTCCTTCCCTCTAGCGTTGAGGCTGGGGATGGAGCAGGACACGTGGGTGATGGTGTCAGAGAAAGGAGAGAAGCTCTATCACCTGATGACTAAACAGGGACACCTCATCAAGGACAGGAAACGCAAGCTCACCACATTCCCCAAGTGCTTCCTGGGAAGGTAGGCTGGTCTGTCTAGCTCTCTCTCTCATGCAGGTGGGTGTCTGCATGTGTGTGTGTGTGTGTCTCTATCGCTCCGTCTGTCTGTCTGTGTTTCCTGGGAAGGAAGACCTCCCACCCTATAGCCCTATGTTATCCTGACCAATGATAATTGAGGTTTGGTCTGGTGAGTGTTTTGTTGATGGTGCGTTTTATGTCTTGAAAATAAGCGTGGCCATCATTCCCAAAATGTTCACATGAGCTTCCGAGTTGGACGTCCCAAAGTTGTGGCAGCCACTCACTGTAGCCTGCATCGTTTCCTGTAGGCTCCAGTGAGGGGTTTTCACGCCACGTTTATGCAGTTTCTGACGTTCTAAAACCCTTCGCATTGGCTTCCCCTCTGAGTGGGAAGTCCCCTAGTCTTCAGAGGAAAACACCAGCATGTCTGGCAGTGGGAGATGACACTGTAGTGAATTTCACAGACTGGATTGGATCTACACTATCTACACTATCTACAGGATCTACTACTTATGCACTTGAGCTGAGCTGTACTATTGTCATGATTTCTGATCTGAACAATCCTAGAAAAATACATAACCCCTTCTGGTTGATGGATTATCCAGTTACACAGACAGACGGGCAGAAGCTATTTCTATACAGATGACCATTACTATGACACAGAGTACAGTAGCTACAGTGTGTCTATTGAAACGCTACAGTTCAGTGAATAATACCATCAACACCTAATACCTTCTCTCCTAAATCTGGATCAGTCTCTCCATCCCTCCTTTCAATCTGAAATCTGTCCAGACTTGTAAAGGAAGAAAGAGTGAGAAAGACCGGCAGATTATCAGTGTTTTAGCTGAACAGAGATCAGTTCCCCGGCCGTTCAGTCACGGGGAAATTAAATCCAGCAGGTTTTCACTATGATTCTTATTTGTGGATTATTGGTTGGCTATGTGCGGGTGGCAGAGAGTGTGTGTGTGTGTGTGCGCGTGCGTGCATTTGTCTGTGCGTGTGTGTGTGGACTGCAGTGCGTGTGTGTGTGGACTGCGGTGCGTGTGTGTGGACTGCGGTGCGTGTGTGTGTGTCCATGTTCTCTACCGTAACATTGTCAAGAATGTCTCTTTTAATCTTTACTAAAGTGATGCCCTAAAAAGCATGTGTGTATTTGTGTGTGTGTGTGTGTGTGTGTGTGTGTGTGCCGGATTGCCATTGCTTGGCCAGTGATAAATCGCAGGGTGATATCCCTCTGTGGTTCCGCTGACCTCTCTCTCAATGCGTCCCAAATGTCACCCTATTCCGTATGTAGTGCGGTACTTTTGACCAGTGACCATAGGTCTCTGGTCAAAAGTAGTGCACTATGTAGGGAATAGGGTGCCATTTGGCACGAAGGATCAGAGCCTAGCAGGGTTACTGTTAAAGTCTCCACTGAGGTGTGTGTGTGTGTGTGTGTGTGTGTGTGTGTGTGTGTGTGTGTGTGTGTGTGTGTGTGTGTGTGTGTGTGTGTGTGTGTGTGTGTGTGTGTGTGACCAGACAGTGTGTTAGTGGTCTCATATCAAATGGTTACACTCATAACACCAGCCATGTTGAGTTGGGGTCACAGTCTAAACATTTCTGTGTTATCCACTTTCTGTTGATAGGAAATAACTTTATAAAGGCTGTCCCAAGTGGCACGCTATAGGCCCTGGTCAAAAGTAGTGCACTTATATAGGGAATAGGAGGCTATTCGTTATGAAACCAAAGGCTCTCTCCCCCCAAACATTTTAATTCCATTCCTTTTTCAGACAGGATTCACCAATGTAGCTTTAATCACCTATAGCATGGATGGCCTACCCTAACACTGTCAACAATGTCTCTTTAATCCTTACTAAAGTGATGCCCTAAAACAGTTCAATCTCGTCTCATTTCATTGATTACAAACATATAAATGGAGAACAGTGCTTGGAGCCGAGGCTGTTCGGACAAGATATTTCCAACTTGGATCATGGGTAGCCAGACCATTAGGAGACATACATTGACATGATTTGGTGACTCTAGACTAGCTTATTGATCGACCGGATAGTTTGTGAGTGGACTGAACATAGAGTAGCACGACTACACACAAAGTAACCGTTAATAAGGGCTTTATAAACCACAACACTGTCTTTGTCAAAGCTCTGTGCTTCCTCAAACCCTTTCTAGACATTCAATAGACCTGTTCTGGTGATGTACTGCAATCCTAGACGTTACCAAACACAATCGGCTGTCACGTGATGTAAGAAAAACAGACATCGAATGAGTCTAAAATACCCTATTCCCTATATAGTGCCCTACATTTGACCAGGGTCCACGGAGCTGGTCAAAAGAAGTGCACTATATAGGGAATAGGGTGCCATTTTTTTTGGACAATCAGACAGCCGTCAGTAACAGCTAGCTCCATCTGGTTAAAGCCTGAACAGAATCATTCCAACCATGCTCCAAATGATGGTGTCACATTCACACTCTCAACGCTTGGCATAGACCCTACAGGCCCATACTGGAGCAACCAGGCTGGGTTAAGTGGACTTTAATAGGAGAATCAAACGCTGGGCCTTAGATCTTAGTGCAGGTTAGGAGCATATGGTGGATATGGAGTGGTGTGGTCTGGAGCGCAGCTAAGCACCCCCCCCTCTCTCGCTCTCTCCCTCTTTCTGTCTCTTGCTCTCCTTTCCGCTCTCTCTAGTAGAGTGCCTCACAGAGTAGTCTGAGTTGGGGTGTAAAGTGCTGTCTAACTATAATCCAGAAGGTTTTGGGTGTGGAACGACAACCGGTTCTCTCTCCTTTGGTTTGTGTGTAGACATACCGCCTGTGACCCAAATAGCACCATATTCCCTGTATAGTGCACTACTTTTGATCAGAGCCTTATGATCTGCATACAGTAAATAATAGCGGTTCTACAGAGATTCTCTTCAGTGGTTCTATAGTGGTCTGGAAAAGGTTCTGTGAGCTAGAAAGATCAGACTGTGTCTTCAGAAGATATTCCCACCCTTTCCCTTTTTCAAAATGTTTTTACTTTACAGCCTTATTCTAAAATGTATTCAATTATTTTTTTCCTCATCAATCTACACACAATACCCCATCATGACAAAGCAAAAACAGTTTTTTGAAAATGTATCACATTTAATAAAAACAGATACCTTATTAACATAAGTATTCAGACCCTTTGAGAATTGAAACTGAGCTCAGGTGCATCCTGTTTCCATTGATCATCCTTGAGATGTTTCTACAACTAGATTGGACTCCACCTGTGGTAAATTCAATTGATTGGACATGATTTGGAAAGGCACATACCTGTCTATTTAAGGTCCAACAGTTGACAGTGCATGTCAGAGCAAAATACAAGCCATGAGGTCGAAGGAATTGTCCGTAGAGCTCCGAGACAGGAATGTGTCGTGTCACAGATCTGGGGAAAGGTACCAAAACATTTCTGCAGCATTGAAGGTCCCCAAGAACACAGTGGCCTCCATCATTCTTAAATGGAAGAAGTTTAGAACCATCAAGACTCTTCCTAGAGCTGGCCTCCCGGCCAAACTGAGCAATCGGGGGAGAAGGACTTTGTTTAGGGAGGTGAACAAGAACCCTGTGGAGATGGGAGAACCTTCCAGAAGGACAACCATCTCTGCAGCACTCCACCAATCAGGCCTCTTTGGTGGCCAGACAGAAGCCACTCCTCAGTAAAAGGCACATGACAGATCACTTCGCGTTTGCCAAAAGACACCTAAAGGACTCTCAGACCATGAGAAACAAGATTCTCTGGTCTGATGAAACCAATATTGAACTATTTGTCCTAAATACTAAGCGTCACTTCTGGAGGAAACCTGGCACCATCCTTAAGGTAAAGCATGGTGGTGGCAGCATCATGCTGTGGGGATGTTTTTCAGCGGCAGGGACTGGGAGACTAGTCAGTATTGAGGGAAAGATGAACAGAGCAAAGAACAGAGAGAACCTTGATGAAAACCTGCTCCAGAGCGCTCAGGACCTCAGACTAGGGTGAAGGTTCATCTTCCAACAGGACAACGACCCTAAGCACACAGCCAAGGCAACACAGGAGTGGCTTCAGGACAAGTCTCTGAATGTCCTTGAGTGGCCCAGTCAGAGCCCGGACTTGAACTCGATCAGAACATCTCTTGAGAGACCTGAAAATAGCTGTGCAGTGACTCTCCTCATACAACCTGACAGAGCTTGAGAGGATCTGAAGAGAATAATGGGAAAAACTCCCCAAATACAGATGTGCCAAGCTTGTAGCGTCATACCCAAGAAGACTCGGTTGTAATCACTGCCAAAGGTGCTTTAACAAAGTACTGAGTAAAAGGTCTGAATATTTATGTACATTGTGAAATTTCCGTTTTTTTATACATTTGCCAACATTTCTAGAAACCTGTTTTTGCCATGTAATTATTGGTTATTGAGTCTAGATTGATGAGAAAAAAACAACAATTTAATACATTTAAGAACAAGGCAGTAACGTAACAAGGTGGACAAAGTCAAGGGGTCTGAATACTTTCCGAATGCTCTCTATATTGGTGATTTACTCTGACATTCAAAAGCCCATATGGTTCAGTACTGAATTAGCTACAAGCTTCTGTGTGTTATTTATTTTATTTTACCTTTATTTAACCAGGCAAGTCAGTTAAGAACAAATTCTTATTTTCAATGACGGCCTATTTGTACCTTGTCAGCTCGGGGGTTTGAACTTGCAACCTTCCAGTCACTAGTCCAACGCTCTAACCACTAGGCTACCCTGCCGCCCCGTTAGCCCATGGAAGCTCATTAAGCCTATGAAAACATATCCCACTATATACTTGCCACTACTTGTCTTGTCGAACACCTCTGTGGACATATTTAAATGTGTTTTAAAAGATGAACGTGCACTAACAGTTTTTTTTGTCTTAGGCCAGACAATATTGTTTCACTGTATAACGGATTTTCCCCCCAGAAAAGTGAGGCGAGCGAGCAAAAAATAAATACAAAATAAATATGTGAATTGGATAAGGATATACTTTCTGGACATGCTAGCTGTTCTCTGCGGTGCATCGTCACTTCAAACGCATTCAGTCTCGGTGTTATTGGTTGGCCTACTACTTAAAAACAATATATATATATATATATATATATATATATATATATATATATATATATATATATATATATTATAACCTTTATTTAACTAGGCAAGTCAGTTAAGAACAAATTCGTATTTACAATGACGACCTACTACTACTGGTAATACCGGTAAAATGTAAGTTATGAATCGCAAATCGCCATACAGCTGACACACTTCGATTTCCTCAATCATTTTGACTTCAATTTGGTTGTCCAAAATACTATCAGCTTGCACTGCGTCTTTGCTGATGAATGCCCTGATCTCAGGCCAGTTAATTGGTTCAATGACATTCTGGTTTCACCTATTAATCGCTTCTGATAGATCTGAAAATGATGCATTAACCATGAATTTAACCGACTGTTTGTTTATAATGAGGGACGTCCCACGTTGAACCTGGACACATAAATAGTAGGAATTTGCGCTGACTTCAGCCGTGACGGCATGAGAGAGAAATGTGTGTTTCACTGTCCAATCAGAGGCTCGAACGTGATCTGAGCGTCTGATCTGAGGCTGTTTGCTCTCTTGCGCATAAACTTGGGAAAGCCTCAAGGGAGAGCAGACTCTGCATTATAAACAAAGTGCTGCATATATTGCCCCAGAAATAACCTTTTTTCCCCCTTCCGGGATGTGAAGAAAAGTAAGGCAGGACATCCGTTAAACAGTAATTCAACTTTGTCCGGCCTTACCATTTAAAAACAACAATTTCGACTTTGAATGTTGTAGTTATCAATTGTCCGATTAACAATCATCCATATTAGCAAACTGATGTTATGTCCAACTTCACATCTCCCTAGTAGGACCCTATAGGTTGTTTATCGTATAGGGCCCTATAGGTTATTTATCGTATAGGGCCCTATAGGTTATTTATCGTATAGGGCCCTATAGGTTATTTATCGTATAGGGCCCTATAGGTTGTTTATCGTATAGGGCCCTATAGGTTATTTATCATATAGGGCCCTATAGGTTATTTATCGTATAGGGCCCTATAGGTTGTTTATCGTATAGGGCCCTATAGGTTGTTTATCGTATAGGGCCCTATAGGTTGTTTATCGTATATGGCCCTATAGGTTATTTATCGTATAGGGCCCTATAGGTTATTTATCGTATAGGGCCCTATAGGTTATTTATCGTATAGGGCCCTATAGGTTGTTTATCGTATAGGGCCCTATAGGTTGTTTATCGTATAGGGCACTATTGTAACGCTTGTCCTCTTCTTCTGACGAGGAGTAAGAGATATCGGACCAATTTGCAGCGTGGTAAGTGTCCATTTTAATATGTAAAACTGAATACTACAAAATACAAAATAACAAAGTGAAACAAATGAAACAGTCCCGTGTGGTAACTAGCACGGAAAATAATCACCCACAACTCAACAGTGAAACCAGGCTACCTAAGTATGGTTCTCAATCAGGGACAACGATTGACAGCTGCCTCTAATTGAGAACCATACCAGGCCAAACACAGAAATCCCAAATCATAGAAAAAGGAACATAGAGAACCCACCCAACTCACGCCCTGACCATACTAAACAAAGACATAACAACAGAACTAAGGTCAGAACGTGACACCTATAGGTTATTTATCGTATAGGGCCCTATAGGTTGTTTATCGTAATGAACAATATCAGCAAAATGTCCACGATTACTAGCCTGTTTGGTCAGTGTCAATCGTTTTCTGTTTATCGTCACAGCTCTGTATGTGTGTGGAGGTATGTGAGAGAGAAACGCCCCGATGTTCTGAGTCTTTTTCTGTCTCAGTCTCTCTGTCTCACTGAGGCATGTCAGTTTATTTACAAGTTGTGAACTCCTCTCTAATTTCTGGGGTTTAATTGTGGTCTGGGATCAGATAACATCCAACAGAAACCATTTGTGGTGGTCATCTTCAGGCAGTTGTCATTCCATTGTAGATGTGTAACACACACACACGCACAAACACACATGCACAGTCAGAGATGGGGCTCACTAGTAAACAAATCCTCTTTTGTGATGTCAGGTTTATATTTTTGGAGCAATGTGTTGCTCATGTATTGTTACAGTAAGGTTATTGTTTATTTTGTGTCTTTTGTAAACATGCCAAGACTTACAGAATACAAACAAACTCAGTACAAATATTTAGCTTGAGGTTTATTGCTTCATGTATTAAATATAAACCTGCTTAGTGCCGCTTACCAATAGTATTATACGCCTAGAGACAAGTAGGTATGCACTGAAATCAAGCCTGCATATACACTGAGTGTACAGAACATTAGGAACACCTTCCTAATAGTGAGTTGCACCCCCTTTTGCCCTCTGAACAGCCTCAATTAGTTGGGCATGGACTCTCTGTTTCAGAGGGGTTGGGTTAAATGTGGAAGACACATTTCGGTTGAATGCATTCTGTTTTGCAACTGACAAGCTATCCCCTTGCCCTTTCCTTTCCACAAGGTGTCGAAAGTGTTCCACAGGGATGCTGGCCCATGTTGACTCCAATGCCTCCCACAGTTGTGTCACGTTGGCTGCATGTCCTCTGTGTGGTCGACCATCCTTGATACACACGGGAAACTGCTGAGCGTGAAAAACCCAGTATTGTTGCAGTTCTTAGACACATTCTAACCAGGTGTGCCTGGCACCTACTACCATTCAACATGAATAAGGGATCAATGCCTTCACCTGGATTCTTCTTGCACTCAGTCTATGTCACGGAAAGAGCACGTTGTTTTGTCCACTCAGTGTCAACTAGTGTGGACTGTGGTTCGCGTCCCAAACAGCACCCTATTCCCTTTATACTGCACACTACTTTTGACCAGGGCCCATGGGGAATAGTGTGCCATTTGGGATGCAGACAGGGAGCAGATTGAAACTGTTCCAGGCTGCCATTCATTGCGTAAGTGACCTGTATTACTCCCGGGTGTTCTTCTCTCTGTGGCAGGGTGACAGGGGGTTGACGCGTTGACTAATCTATCCTCCATTCTGGGGGTTTTCTCATCTGGCTCTGTCCACTCTGGTAGTGGAGATAGGAGGTGGAATGAGAGGCAGGAGAAGGGGAGAGCGAGGGCGAGGGAAAAGAGAGAATGTGGGTAAGAGAAGGAGGAAAAGGGGAGAGAAGGATAGGGAGGAAGCTAGGTGTGCCGTGAGGAGAGTAGAGAAACCAGGAGATTTGTTTCTCTCTGAGATCAAACCAACCCCCGACAGCCCTGCCCTGTCCTTCACTCCTACCACACACACACACACACACACACACACAAACACACCCTCCTGCCCCAGCCCTTCGCTCTGCAGTGACTCTACTGTTATTCCCCAGTTGGGAGTTTGGAAGACATGCCGCGTTCAAAACAACTGGGAACTCGGAAATCTCCGACTTCTGACTTCAGTGAACTCTGAAAAAAACTATCTCTGACTGGGAAAAATCGTTTTGAATAGTCATCCATCTCGGAATACCAACTCGGGCCTCTGTCTAGAGCTCCGACCTGAAGATCACCGACGTCATGATTTGACCTCGTATTTTTCCCAGTTCCCAGTTGTCTCGAACGTGGCAACAGTGTAGGAAGACCACAGAATTCCACTGGTGAAGCTGGGCATGTTTGTTGGGGTTCTGTAGAGGGAGGGAATGCTGAGGATGAATCTGATATCTTTCTCTCTCTGTCGCCCTCTTTCTCTCTGTCCATCTTTTTCTCTCTACTCTCCTTCTCTCTGTCTCTCGCTCTCTCCCGCAGGATTACCGAATTATACAGAAGTGTCATATTTAGCTTGTTTAGGCCATAAAGAATTAGATTAGGACGGTGTTTATTTCTACTCTTGCTGTTTGTTTCCCCCCTAGTCCGAAATGATCAACATCAAAATGATCGTTGTTTTTACCAGCTCTACTCAGAAAGCCACCAGACACTCACAGATTTGATGGGTGTCGTGTGTTTGTCAAAAACAAATAAGAGCACAGTTGGACAAGACAAACAGATGAACTAAACCCTCCCCGGGAGATTTAACAAACAGAAAAGACCCCCAAAAATAAATAAGAATCTGGTCAGCAGTAAGACTGTGGCCCAAAGGGCATGCGATTCCCTATTTAGTGCACTACTTTTGAGCCCTATGCTAGTATAGTACTTTTGAGCCCTACTGTAGTATAATATATATATTTTTAAAACGATACTAATATTCAAATATCAATATAATATCATCCCAAAATAATATTGCGATATGTAACTATCCATTCTCCCCCCCCCCCATCACTACTATTTAGGGAAAAGGGTGTAATTAGGGACGTTACCTGTGTTTGTTGCCATAGTCACGTCTATATAGGGGAACATTTGGAGAAAGTTTATCTTTTGAGGAGGTGTTTGTTATGGTGTTAAAACACTCTCTGGGACCCTGTAATCGGAGGCATTCTGCTCCTTCTCCACGTTCACTGCCGTGGAGACATCCGTTGGACCGTTGGCTACTCCCTCTATTAAGCTACATTTGCTGGACTGGTGCCTTCGTTACCGCTCGTCTTCCAACATGTCCCTGTCATTTCTATGGAACGATGGTCGTTTTGTGTGTCCCCAGTGAGTTTGTGTCCTGGGTCGGCTGATGAGCAGTGTTTTTAAGTTTACGTCTTCTTAATTAGTGTTTTGGTGTTGTATGTTTTAAGTCTCCACAGTGACCATTGTTTGACGGGTTTGAATGGTTTTTGTGTGTCCCCGGTGAGTTTAGGATAGACAATGTGTTATTTCCTGTCCCCGCAGTGAGATAATGAGCTGGCTGGTGGACATTAGTGTTGTGTTATTAACGGCGTTGTGTTACTTCCTGTCCCCTCAGTGAGTTTGTGAGCTGGCTGGTGGACATTAGTGTTGTGTTATTAACAGCGTTGTGTTACTTCCTGTCCCCTCAGTGAGTTTGTGAGCTGGCTGGTGGACATTGGGGAGACTGATAACCCAGAGGAGGGGGTTCATCTGGGACAGGCTCTACTGGAGAATGGCATCATACACCATGGTAAGTGATTCACTATACTGTATGTTCATCATCATGTAGTCCAGGGTTCTCCAACTGGCGGCCCGCCAGTCGAATTTGGCCTTCAGTGATTTTATTTGACCCCCCCAGTTTCTTCCACCTACATCTAAACCTGAAACATCTTCCTCTTCCTCCTCTTCCTTCACCTCGATGTTCCTCATACGCCTAACAATCACACTTATGTCTTTCACACCTTGTTATCCCTAGTCCTTCCTAAATGTCCTGATTCTCATCATCCCCAGAAACAAGAACATACAGTATACCTACAGTGTTTTTATCTATACAGTATACCTACAGTGTATTTATCTATACAGTATACCGTATACCTACAGTGTATTTATCTATACAGTATACCTACAGTGTATTTATCTATACAGTATACCGTATACCTACAGTGTATTTATCTATACAGTATACCTACAGTGTTTTTATCTATACAGTATACCTACAGTGTATTTATCTATACAGTATACCTACAGTGTATTTATCTATACAGTATACCTACAGTGTATTTATCTATACAGTATACCGTATACCTACAGTGTATTTATCTATACAGTATACTACAGTGTATTTATCTATACCGTATACCTACAGTGTATTTATCTATACAGTATACCTACAGTGTATTTATCTATACAGTATACCGTATACCTACAGTGTATTTATCTATACAGTATACCTACAGTGTATTTATCTATACAGTATACCGTATACCTACAGTGTATTTATCTATACAGTATACCTACAGTGTATTTATCTATACAGTATACCGTATACCTACAGTGTATTTATCTATACAGTATACTACAGTGTATTTATCTATACCGTATACCTACAGTGTATTTATCTATACAGTATACCTACAGTGTATTTATCTATACAGTATACCTACAGTGTATTTATCTATACAGTATACCGTATACATACAGGGTATTTATCTATACAGTATACCTACAGTGTATTTATCTATACAGTATACCTACAGTGTATTTATCTATACAGTATACCGTATACATACAGGGTATTTATCTATACAGTATACCTACAGTGTATATATCTATACAGTATACCTACAGTGTATTTATCTATACAGTATACAGTACATACAGCTGAAAGCTTGCTCTGAATACTGTACCTCTCCTCCCCATCTTCTCTCTCTTCCACCCTCTTTCTCTATCTTCCTCTTTCTTTCTCTCTCTCCTCTCTCTCTCAATTCAATTCAAAGGGCTTTATTGGCATGGGAAACATATGTTTGCCAAAGCAAGTGAAATAGACAATAAACAATAAAAAAATGACTTTTCAAATGTCATTATGTCATGTTGTAACGATGTACAAATAGTAAAGTGTGAAAATAAATAAACATAGACATGGGTTGTATTTACAATGGTGTTCTTCACTGGTTGCCCTTGTGGCAACAGGTCACAAATCTTGCTGCTGTGATGGCACACTGTGGTATTTCACCCAATAGATGCCTTTGTTATGGAAGGTTTGGAAATCTCTCTCTCTCTCTCTCTCTCTTTCTCTCTGTCTCTCTCTCTGTCTCTCTCTGTCTCCCTCCGTCTCTCTCCGTCTTTCTCCGTCTCTCTCCGACTCTCTCCGTCTCTCTGTCTCTCTCATTCTCTCTCCATCTCTCTCCGACTCTCTCTCTCTCCGTCTCCCTCCGTCTCCCTCCGTCTCCCTCCGTCTCCCTCCGTCTCCCTCCGTCTCCCTCCGTCTCCCTCCGTCTCCCTCCGTCTCTCTCCGTCTCTCTCCGTCTCTCTGTCTCTCTCCGTCTCTCTCCGTCTCTCTCCGTCTCTCTGTCTCTCTCCGTCTCTCTCCGTCTCTCCGACTCTCTCTGTCTCTCCCTCTCTCTCTCCGTCTCTCTCCGTCTCTCTCTCTCTCTCTCCGTCTCCCTCCGTCTCCCCCCGTCTCTCCCTCTCTCTCTCCGTCTCCCTCCGTCTCTCTCCGTATCTCCCTCTCTCTCTCCGTCTCCCTCCATCTCTCTCCGTCTCTCTCCATCTCTCTCTGTCTCTCTCTGTCTCTCTCTGACTCTCTCTCTCTCTCCATCTGTATGTCTCTCTGTCTTCAATTTAAGGGCTTTATTGGCATGAGAAACATATGTTAACATTGCTGAAGCAAGTGAAGTAGATAATAAACAAAAGTTAAATAAACAGTAAACATTACAATCCCAAAAGTTACAAAATAATGAAGACATTTCAAATGTCATATTATGTGCAAATAGTTGAAGTACAATTGGGAAGATAACTTAACATAGACATGGTTTGTATTTACAATGGGTTTGTTCTTCGCTTGTTGACCTTTTCTTGTGGCAACAGGTCACAAATCTTGCTGCTGTGATGGCACACTGTGGTATTTTACCCAATAGATATGGGAGTTTATCGAATAGATTTTGATAATTAGCAGGTATCGGCCTAATTCGGCTCTGCATGCATTAATTTGTGTTTTATGTTGTAAACTGCACCCTTGTCTCACCCATTGCCCTTGTGCAAAAAAACAATGTTATTTTTCAGTTTAATACTACATGTGTTGTTTGAGTAAATCGATTTTATGATGTCATATACTTTACCCCCAATGCCACTTTGGAGGGTTTTGTAATATAATCCATCATGCCAGAAGGAATCAAAAGCATCCTTAAATCAACAAAACATTCAAATAGTTTCCCTCTGCTTTTCTGTTGAACATGCTGGTTTATTAGTGTGTGTAATGTGGTCTGTTCTGTGTTTGGGTAAGAGGATACGGCAGAGCGGTTTCCCATGTTACTGGTCACACATATTCCTCTATTATTATTAGGGTCTAATTTGTCACTTTTTATAAATATATATATATATATTGGTGGTTATGAGCTTCCGGTTCCAAATATCAGGGAAGCAGCCCCTCTCCAAAACCAGGTTGAATAGTTTTAAAAAGGCATCGTGTAGTACTGTGTTTTAAGCATTTCACAGCCCACCTCTCTGTCTCTCCATCTGTGTGTCTAGTCTGTCTGTCTGTCTGTCTGTCTGTCTGTCTGTCTGTCTGTCTGTCTGTCTGTCTGTCTGTCTGTCTGTCTGTCTGTCTGTCTGTCTGTCTGTCTGTCTGTCTGTCTGTCTGTCTGTCTGTCTGTCTGTCTGTCTGTCTGTCTGTCTGTCTGTCTGTCTGTCTGTGTGTGTCTCTGTCTGTCTGTCTGTGTCTCTGTCTGTCTGTGTCTCTCCATCTGTCTGTGTCTCTCCATCTGTCTGTCTCTCTGTCTGTGTGTCTAGGCTGTCTGTCTGTGTCTCCATCTGTCTGTCTCTCTCTGTCTCTCTGTGTGTGTGTGTGTCTCTCCTGTCTGTCTGTCTGTCTGTCTGTCTGTCTGTCTGTCTGTCTGTCTGTCTGTCTGTCTGTCTGTCTGTCTGTCTGTCTGTCTGTCTGTCTGTCTGTCTGTCTGTCTGTCTGTCTGTCTGTCTGTCTGTCTGTGTGTCTAGGCTGTCTGTCTCTCCATCTGTCTGTCTCTCTCTGTCTGTCTGTCTGTCTGTCTGTCTGTCTGTCTGTCTGTGTCTGTGTGTCTGCCTGTGTGTCTGCCTGTGTGTCTGCCTGTGTGTCTGCCTGTGTGTCTGCCTGTGTGTCTGTCTGTGTGTCTGTGTCTAGGCTGTCTCTCTCCGTCTGTCTGTGTGTGTGTGTGTGTGTGTGTGTGTGTGTGTGTGTGTGTGTGATAAATAGCTTTGGGTTCAACAAGTGAAGCCTTTCAGACCAGTAATTTCACCCGTATGCTTTTTATTTACATAGACCAGTGTAGATGTCTTATGTAAAAGTCTCTCTCTCCTACCAGACTGTTTAGATAACAGCTTACATATAACCATCTCTTCTCACATGCCGTTTATTTCATATAGTTTCAAATGGCTGCTCTGCGGCTGCGGATTAGGTCTGTGTGATGCATTTAGTGTGTCGAGCTGTGGCCGGGGTCCTGCTTACATCATTTACACTGCACCCTACACACACACACACACACACACAGACAGACAGACGGTACCTTTCCCCACGGCTCTGTACGTGTTTTATTTGTTCCTGAAAAGAATTGGGCCTGTGGCCAAGCGGGGTCCTAAATCACTCCCACTGCTTTATTGCTTCCCAACGCCGAGTGAGTCCAGGGGTTTAGACTTCAGTTAGTTCAGTTAGTGGTGAGGCTAGCCCCCTTAACTCCCAGCCCCTGATAGCTCTCTGTCTAACACACACACACACACACACACACACACACACTAATGAATAAGTATCCAGGATTGGTTATCATAATGACTGTAATGGAACATGCTACAGTACCAGTACAAGATGCTGATCCAACTGATTTCTTTTCGGAGGGTCTTGGAAAAGTATAGTGAAAGGGAGATGCTTTTTAACACAGCAGCTGTTATCTGTAACCCCTCTGCTTTACAATTTGAATGTTCTCTGACACACTAGTACAACTGAACTGGTTCAGGCATGGTTTGAATGTGATAAAACCTATTATATTTACCAATGCACACCCCCCCCCTCCCAAAAAAGAACTTGACTATGATTTGTATGTTGGACCCATATGCATAAGTAGTTGAACGTTTTTAAAAGATGAACTACAGAACTCCAACCAACCGTGATATCATATGCTTCGTATGTTTTTCTCCTTGCCAATTGTGTCTTCAGTCACAGACAAACACCAGTTCAAGCCAGAGCCGGTGCTGTACCGTTTCCGCTGCGACGACGGGACCTACCACCCCAGGAGTGACATGCAGGACGTCATCTCCAAGGTAACCAGTTCTCCTCTTCTGGGGGGTCCGGATGAACAGACACTCATCTGCTCCGTTGTATCGGGAGACCTGTAGCAACATTCAGCTGTTGTCATACTTCTAATGAAATATCTCTCTTCCTGTGTCTCCCTCCCTACAGGGTGTCAGACTCTTCTGCAGGCTCCATAGTCTCTTCACTCCGGTCATCAGGTACAGTACGGTAGGGATGTGTCTCAAGTGACAGCCTTTCCCCTATATAGTGTAATACTTTCGACCAAGGCCCATAGGGCTAAGGTCTGAAGTCGTGCACTATGTAGGGGATAGGGTGCCATTTGGGAGACGCAGACTAGGCCAAGCCAGGTGGCCACTGCGTCTTCCAGTCCATTACACGTGTCTCTCCCCGTCTCTGGCAGGTGGGCCAGCCCAGTGTTACCGTAGCGCCCAGTTCTCAGAACTTTAAATAGCACCAGCACCACAGAGAAGGAGAAATGAGAGGGAAAAATTACATGATGAACTAAAGTATGAAGTCATTGTTTGGAAAGACAAGGTTTGAGAGAGAGGAGAGCCAAGGTTTGAGAGAGAGGAGAGCCAAGGTTTGAGAGCAGGGGAGAGCCAAGGTTTGAGAGAGAGGAGAGCAGGGGAGAGCCAAGGTTTGAGAGAGAGGAGAGCAGGGGAGATGGAAGGAGTTGGTGTGGAGGGTTATGGAGTGGGGCAGTACTAGGGATAGTCCTAGAACTAGATCTACTACTGACTCCATACAATACTGATGGAGCCATCCACCCCTGTAGCTACAGTAGGAGAGGAGAGGAGAGGGGGTAGAGGAGGAGAGGGGGTAGAGGAGGAGGAGGGGGTAGAGGAGAGGGGGAAGAGGAGGAGAGGGGGTAGAGGAGGGGAGGAGAGGAGAGGGGGTAGTGGAGGAGAAGAGAGAGGGGGTAGAGGAGGAGAAGAGAGGGGGTAGAGGAGAAAGGAGAAGAGGGGGTAGGCAAGGAGAGGGGTAGAGGAGAAAGGAGAGGGGTAGAGGAGAAAGGAGAGGAGAGGGGTTAGAGGAGGAGAGGAGAGGGGATAGAGGAGAAAGGAGAGGAGAGGGGTTAGAGGAGGAGAGGGAGGGGATAGAGGAGAAAGGAGAGGAGAAAGGAGAGGAGGTAGAGGAGAAAGGAGAGGAGAGGGTAGAGGAGAAAGGAGAGGAGAGGGGGTAGAGGAGGAGAAGAGAGGGGGTAGAGGAGAAGAGCGAAGGGGTAGAGGAGAGGAGAGGAGAGGAGAGGGAGAGGAGAGGGGTAGAGGAGAGGGAGAGAGGAGAGGGATAGAGGAGAGAGGAGACGAGAGGGGTAGAGGAGAGAGGAGAAGGAGAGAGGAGAGGGGGAGAGGGGTAGAGGAGAGAGGAGAAGGGTAAAGGAGAGGGGGTAGTGCTTACAGGACAGTACTTTACACACACTTCTAACAGTACTTAGGCATTAACACAGTGCCTATAAGAGAAATGTTTCTTCCATCCAGTATTGATGGAGTCATCAGCCCCTGTAGCTACAGTCTCATTAGAGTTCAATCAAAGCATCACCTCAGGCCATTTCATGTCCAACACAGACATCCAATAACAGAAACACTGCCTCTGTGGTGTAACACATTAGCCAGAACACCATGCAATCATCCCAAATGGCAACCTATTCAATAGGGCTCTGGTCAAAAGTAGTGCACTATAAAGGGAATAGGTTGTCATGTGGGATGATTCCACGGTGTTAGACGGTAGCTACAGGGGCTGATGACTCCATCAATGCTGGCCGGATGACAGAGTAATGTCCCCTAATGTTCTCTTATATTGTTACACAAACAACACGAAGGAAGTGGACGTGGCGTCAGTTAACACGCTCTTCATCCCAACTGTCCATCGACACTCTGTTCCGTTGAGCAACGGTCCACTTCGTGTACTGTGGCGAAGGAAGCGGGCGTGCCAGGATTACCCAGATCGCACCTGTTTTCAATTCAGTCTGTTCAGAAGGCGTGTTGCATGAATATTTCCGTAGCTGGATGTGTTGAACCCGGGGTGCATGTGTCTGCCAGCTCGCCTACAGAGGATAAGAGACTGATATGGGCTTTGACACCAAATATTTTTATATCCTGAGCTCTGACACTGTTGACACTGGCCGCATCCCAAATAGAACCCTATTCCCTGCATAGTGCACTACTTTTTACCGGATCTCGACGGACCCTGGTGAAAAGTAGTGCACTATTAAGGGAATAGGGTGCCATTTGGCACACAGGCACGTATAGGAGCAATATCGACCTCCTAAAAACAGCTTCATTTATTAAACATTGCGATCGATTGCTTGAGAGTCGAACGGTCAGCTTCAGATCGGATGTTAAAAGCGTCCAAATCGATGTCTGCTTTCCACAGCACCTCTCTGTGTTTATGTAGGTCACAGCCCAAACGCCACAGACCCACTAAAGGCCATAGGATCAATATAGACAGACTCGTTGCATCGGTCACACGTAAGGGACTGTGTCACTTCTATACATTTCATTTCAATGCCCACACCCCATGGCCCATACAGACAGGGTGTCAGTCTTTGTAGCTCTGCTGAATGTATGTTACACCATGACCAACTGTCAGGAACCACACCATGGTGGGGGTAGAGGAGAGGGGGTAGAGGAGGAGAGGAGAGAGATGAGGAGAGGGGGTGGAGGAGGAGAGAGGAGGAGACCATGGTGGGGGATAGAGGAGGAGACCATGGTGGGGGTAGAGCAGGAGAGAGGAGGAGACCAGAGAGGAGGAGACCATGGTGAGGGGTATAGGAGGAGACCATGGTGGGGGTAGAGGAGGAGACCATGGTGGGGGTAGAGGAGGAGACCATGGTGGGGGTAGAGGAGGAGACCATGGTTGGGGGTAGAGGAGGAGACCATGGTGGGGGGTAGAGGAGGAGACCATGGTGGGGGTAGAGGAGGAGACCATGGTGGGGGGTAGAGGAGGAGACCATGGTGGGGAGAAGGGGAGGAGACCATGGTGGGGGGTAGAGGAGGAGACCATGGTGGGGGGTAGAGGAGGAGACCATGGTGGGGAGAAGGAGAAGTGGAGGAGACCATGGTGGGGAGAAGGAGAAGGGGAGGAGACCATGGTGGGGAGAAGGAGAAGGGGAGGAGACCATGGTGGGGGGGGTAGAGGAGGAGACCATGGTGGGGGGTAGAGGGAGGAGACCATGGTGGGGGGTAGAGGAGGAGACCATGGTGGGGAGAAGGGGAGGAGACCATAGTGGGGAGAAGGGGAGGAGACCATGGTGGGGAGAAGGGGAGGAGACCATGGTGGGGAGAAGGGGAGGAGTAGAGAGAAGTTTACAGAAAGTCCTGCTGGTAGGCTCAGCTGTGTGTCTGCCATTAAATAAGTTGTACACAGAATAGTGTACTGTACATTAACTTAAGTGAGTGGTGGATGACCCTGTCAATCTAGCTTTGTTGACACAGGGTAGACATATGCCTAAGGTTTTGTGAGGGAGAGACAGACGGAGAGGGAGAGAGAAAGATTGTGTGAGAGAGAGAGAGAGAGAGAGAGAGAGAGAGAGAGAGAGAGAGAGAGAGAGAGAGAGAGAGAGAGAGACGAGAGAGAGAGAGAGAGAGAGAGAGAGAGAGAGAGAGAGAGAGAGAGAGAGAGAGAGAGAGAGAGAGAGAGAGAGAGAGAGAGAGAGAGAGAGAGAGAGAGAGAGAGAGAGAGAGAGAGAGAGAGAGAGAGAGAGAGAGAGAGAGAGAGACATATGCCTAAGGTTTTGTGAGGGAGAGACAGACGGAGAGGGAGAGAGAAAGATTGTGTGAGAGAGAGAGAGAGAGAGAGAGAGAGAGAGAGTGAGAGTATCCCTCACAATGCATTCCTGGCTCTGTGTGTGATGAGTGCCTCTGCCGTGTGTGTATCTTTCACAATGGGTCTCTGGTCCTTGGAATGCCAGGCCTCTAATTGGAGCGTTCAGCCCCTACCTAATTAGGTGGAATTTCCTGGCTGACGAAGCGAGTGTGTGTGTGTGTGACGCCCCCGCTTTCCCCACAAGAAAGCAGTGAATCCGCCTTCACAACCGGGTCCCTCGGGCCATTTTAGTGCTTCTCTCCTGTAGGGATACATGCAGCCCCCGCAGTCAGTGCCTGTGCTCCAAATGGCAACCTAATGCACTACTTTTGACTTGGGCCATTTTGGGACGGAGCCCTTACACTTCTACCGGCTCTAATGACAGGACACACAATGATGTGGTTTGAACCGATCAATTCCTATGGATTGTAAAATAATGAAAGGTATGCCAGTATGCCTGCCAGTCTCGCCTTGCTGGACTGGGCCTGATGATGATGATGATGATTATTTATTTTAGGGGGTGGATCAGCTTTAATATTGCAGATAGATTGTAGCTTCCATCAGTGTAATTGTCTGCATCATTTCCAATCCCCCATATATATATTTTGTTGTGAATATATACATACACTACCGGTGTGAAGAGTTAGAACACCTACTCATTCAGGGGTTTTCTTACACCGCTGACACACAGCAGCTTTTCAGCATTTTTTGTTATTTCTGTATAACAAAAACAATCGACCAAAGTTGGCTCTTTTACAATCAGGGTCAATGGGAAAGACTGTTTGTTTCCCCCAATTAGTGGGTGTGGTGGAGGGGAATTACTTCTTGCGACGTGAATATCGACTCAGAGTAGCCCTTTGCGGTGTCCATAAAAATGAGAATCAGTTACGGGTGGGTGTATGATATGGACACGCTGCCTTTTCCAATGGGCTGCGTAGCAATTCTCCACCCACCTGAACCTTTTCTCACATTTAACAGTGCCCGGAAACTCACTGCAGCCATTTTACATCCATCACAGGGAGTTTGCAAGTGCACACTTCTGGAAAAGGACGGAGAATTGTGTCTTAACCCTAAGAGGCGACCGGGCTGCCTCCCATTTAGAGGGAGTCCAGAGAGCAGGAGGCAAGCTGAAACTCCTCTCTGACCTTAACCACTTTTCAGCCACTAGCTCTTCAGGTCAGCTCTGCCTCCTTATGCCAGGCATATGGCTTCCCGCTGGCCCAGTCTTTACCCCTCGTTTTTCACTCTGACAGTCTGCTCTTAACCCCCCCCGTACCCCCAGGCCCGCCCGCTAATTCTGAGGGGGAAAACAGCCAGCCTCCTGCCTCCCTGGCTCTTTTCCTGGAGGTCTGGGCATGGCACAGCAGAGCAACGTGCCTAACTAACAAATACCATACATCACACCACCCCCGCCCTCATCAGTGTCCAGACCCGGTGTCTAACACAGTAATGCAGTTGAATGTCCCACTATGGTTGTGGTGGTCCTGGACTTTCCAGCCCTGACCAAAGCCCCTGTGTGTCCGTAGGGAGATCCCTGTGTTCATGGGAAAATCACCCACCGACGCGGTTCAGTCACATTTCCTGGTCTGTGTTTGTGTGTGTGTGTGTGTGTGTGTGTATGTGTATGCGTGCATACAGTATGGGTGTGTGTCACAGTATGGGTGTGTGTGACAGTGACATTCCCTGGTCTGGCAGGCAGAGGAGGGGTCAGCTGACTGAGTCAGTCATAGTGGTAACACTGTGATAACACAGTCCCAAATATCACCCTTTTCCCTTATAGAGTCAAGCGTAGTGCACTATGTAGGGAATAGGGCACCGTTTGGGACTCAGACACAAATGTTCTCCCCTCTCCTGTAGACCCACAGCCTGTTAGGGTCTCTACTGACGGACATTACTTTTGATGGATAGTATGAAGTACTTGACCAGTACTGAATGAATGGATAACATAAATGTTCTGGGGTCTCCCACAGTTGTATCCAGTTGGGGGCAGTAATACATCTACATTTGATGCTCAGAGTTGACAGAACTCGGGGGCGTACGATCATTTGTTCTTGTTACTTTCACTGTTCAAATGTCAAGTTGAAGGGGATTCGGTGATGTGGACTGTTAGAACTGTTCTTTAGTCTGTCCTAAATCGGATTAGAACTTTTCTTTAGTCTGTCCTAAATCGGATTAGAACTGTTCTTTAGTCTGTCCTAAATCGAATTAGAACTGTTCTTTAGTCTGTCCTAAATCGGATTTAGGACTGTTCTTTAGTCTGTCCTAAATCGTATTAGAACTGTTCTTTCGTCTGTCCTAAATCGGATTAGGACTGTTCTTTAGTCTGTCCTAAATCGGATTAGAACTGTTCTTTAGTGTGTCCTAAATCGGATTAGAACTGTTCTTTAGTCTGTCCTAAGTCGGATTAGAACTGTTCTTTAGTCTGTCCTAAGTCGGATTAGAACTGTTCTTTAGTCTGTCCTAAATCGGATTAGAACTGTTCTTTAGTCTGTCCTAAATCGGATTAGAACTTTTCTTTAGTCTGTCCTAAATCGGATTAGAACTGTTCTTTAGTCTGTCCTAAATCGAATTAGAACTGTTCTTTAGTCTGTCCTAAATCGGATTAGGACTGTTCTTTAGTCTGTCCTAAATCGTATTAGAACTGTTCTTTCGTCTGTCCTAAATCGGATTAGAACTGTTCTTTAGTCTGTCTTAAATCGGATTTGAACTGTTCTTTAGTCTGTCCTAAATCGGATTAGAACTGTTCTCTAGTCTGTCCTAAATCGGATTAGAACTGTTCTTTAGTCTGTCCTAAATCGGATTAGAACTGTTCTTTAGTCTGTCCTAAATCGGATTAGAACTGTTCTTCAGTCTGTCCTAAATCGGATTAGAACTGTTCTCTAGTCTGTCCTAAATCAGATTAGAACTGTTCTTTAGTCTGTCTTAAATCGGATTTGAACTGTTCTTTAGTCTGTCCTAAATCGGATTAGAACTGTTCTCTAGTCTGTCCTAAATCGGATTAGAACTGTTCTTTAGTCTGTCCTAAATCGGATTAGAACTGTTCTTTAGTCTGTCCTAAATCGGATTAGAACTGTTCTTTAGTCTGTCCTAAATCGGATTAGAACTGTTCTTTAGTCTGTCCTAAATCGGATTAGAACTGTTCTTTAGTCTGTCCTAAATCGGATTAGAACTGTTCTTTAGTCTGTCCTAAATCGGATTAGAACTGTTCTTTAGTCTGTCCTAAATCGGATTAGGACTGTTCTTTAGTCTGTCCTAAATCGGATTAGGACTGTTCTTTAGTCTGTCCTAAATCGGATTAGAACTGTTCTTTAGTCTGTCCTAAATCGGATTAGAACTGTTCTTTAGTCTGTCCTAAATTGGATTAGAACGGTTCTTTAGTCTGTCCTAAATCGGATTAGAACTGTTCTTTAGTTTGTCCTAAATCGGATTAGAACTGTTCTTTAGTTTGTCCTAAATCAGATTAGTACTTCTCTATGTCTGTCCTAAATCGGATTAGTACTGCTCTATGTCTGTCCTAAGTCGGATTAGAACTGTTCTATGTCTGTCCTAAATCGGATTAGTACTGTTCTATGTCTGTCCTAAGTCGGATTAGAACTGTTCTATGTCTGTCCTAAATCGGATTAGAACTGTTCTATGTCTGTCCTAAATCGGATTAGAACTGTTCTATGTCTGTCCTAAATCGGATTAGAACTGTTCTATGTCTGTCCTAAATAGGATTAGAACTGTTCTATGTCTGTCCTAAATCGGATTAGTACTGTTCTATGTCTGTCCTAAATCGGATTAGAACTGTTCTATGTCTGTCCTAAGTCGGATTAGAACTGTTCTATGTCTGTCCTAAGTCGGATTAGAACTGTTCTATGTCTGTCCTAAATAGGATTAGAACTGTTCTATGTCTGTCCTAAATCGGATTAGAACTGTTCTTTAGTCTGTCCTAAATCGGATTAGTACTGTTCTATGTCTGTCCTAAATCGGATTAGAACTGTTCTATGTCTGTCCTAAGTCGGATTAGAACTGTTCTATGTCTGTCCTAAATCGGATTAGAACTGTTCTATGTCTGTCCTAAATAGGATTAGAACTGTTCTATGTCTGTCCTAAATCGGATTAGAACTGTTCTTTAGTCTGTCCTAAATCGGATTAGTACTGTTCTATGTCTGTCCTAAATCAGATTAGTACTGTTCTATGTCTGTCCTAAATCAGATTAGTACTGTTCTATGTCTAGCCTGTGTCGTATTAGAACTGTTCTTTAGTCTGTCCTAAATCAGATTAGTACTGTTCTATGTCTAGCCTGTGTCGTATTAGAACTGTTCTTTAGTCAGTCCGAAATCAGATTAGTACTGTTCTATGTCTAGCCTGTGTCGTATTCTAACTGGTCTCTGTTTTTCGGTCCACCCAGGGACAAGGACTACCACCTGAGAACGTACAAGTCGGTGGTGATGGCCAACAAGTTGATAGACTGGCTCATAGCACAGGTAAAACCTACATCTCACCTCCTTTCTTTTCCTGACCCCTGACCCCTAACCCTACATCTTTCCTCCTTTCTCTCCCTAACCCCAACCCTCCTTCACATGTTATTCTGAATGGTCTCTATTGGCATGTACATGTATGTATATTTGGAACACCCCCCCTCCTCTTGAAAACATTGAAAGATGAAAGAGAGGAAGGAAGAAAGAAACAGGAAGAAAGGGAACAGGGAAATTTGTGTTTTGTCAACAGGCCGGTCAGAGGTCGCAGACTGAGACAACAAACCACAAAACAGGCCTCGGAGTCTTCTAGTGTGTGTGTGTGCGGGTTGCCGTTCCACGGAGGAACTAGGGGAAGCCAGACGGAGTGGGAACATCATTGTGACTATATGACTGATCTCTATTGGCCCTGACATGAAGCTTTGAGCTCCACAGATTGATAGTCTCATACAGGATACTGACTGACGTGTAAATGCTTTACAATGGAACCAACTCAAGACTGGAACTGTCCTGTGTGTGTGTGTGTGTGTGTGTGTGTGTGTGTGTGTGTGTGTGTGTGAGAGTTTGGAGAAATTAGTGTGTTGTGGCTTGGCCTGTCTGCAGGCCTGTTGGACAGAAGAACAAAGGGACGGTGTGTGTGTGACATTTTGACCGTTCTTTAAACATGCTATCCCTCTCTCCCATCTCTCGTTCTCCACTCACTATCCCCCCCATTCTCTCCCTCTCTCCCCTCTCTCTCTCTCCACTCACTATCCCCCCATTCTCTCTCTCCCCTCTCTCTCTCTCCACTCACTATCCCCCCATTCTCTCCCTCTCTCTCTCCACTCACTATCCCCCATTCTCTCTCTCTCTCTCTCCACTCACGATCCCCCATTCTCTCTCTCTCTCTCTCCACTCACTATCCCCCATTCTCTCTCTCTCTCTCTCTCTCTCTCTCTCCACTCACTATCCCCCATTCTCTCTCTCTCTCTCTCTCTTGCTCTCTCTCTCTCCACTCACTATCCCCCCATTCTCTCTCTCTCTCTTGCTCTCCCTCTCCACTCACTATCCCCCATTCTCTTGCTCTCTCTCTCCACTCACTATCCCCCCCATTCTCTCTCTCTCTCTCTCCACTCACTATCCCCCCATTCTCTCTCTCTCTCTCTCTCTCTCCACTCACGATCCCCCCCCTTCTCTCTCTCTCTCTCTCTCTCTCTCCACTCACTATCCCCCATTCTCTCTCTCTCTCTCTCACTCACTATCCCCCATTCTCTCTCTCTCTCTCTCCACTCACTATCCCCCATTCTCTCTCTCTCTCTCTCTCTCTTGCTCTCTCTCTCTCCACTCACTATCCCCCCATTCTCTCTCTCTCTCTCTCTCTTGCTCTCTCTCTCTCCACTCACTATCCCCCATTCTCTCTCTCTCTCTTGCTCTCCCTCTCCACTCACTATCCCCCATTCTCTTGCTCTCTCTCTCCACTCACTATCCCCCCCATTCTCTCTCTCTCTCTCTCCACTCACTATCCCCCCATTCTCTCTCTCTCTCTCTCTCTCTCTCCACTCACGATCCCCCCCATTCTCTCTCTCTCTCTCTCTCTCTCTCCACTCACTATCCCCCCCATTCTCTCTCTCTCTCTCTCCACTCACTATCCCCCATTCTCTCTCTCTCTCTCTCCACTCACTATCCCCCATTCTCTCTCTCTCTCTCTCCACTCACGATCCCCCATTCTCTCTCTCTCTCTCTCTCTCTCCACTCACTATCCCCCCCATTCTCTTCTCTCTCTCTCTCTCTCCACTCACTATCCCCCATTTCTCTCTCTCTCTCTCCACTCACTATCCCCCATTCTCTCTCTCTCTCTCTCCACTCACTATCCCCCATTCTCTCTCTCTCTCTCTCTCTCTCTTGCTCTCTCTCTCTCCACTCACTATCCCCCATTCTCTCTCTCTCTTGCTCTCTCTCTCCACTCACTATCCCCCCATTCTCTCGCTCTCTCTCTCCACTCACTATCCCCCCATTCTCTCTCTCTCTCTTGCTCTCTCTCTCCACTCACTATCCCCCCATTCTCTCTCTCTCTCTCTCCACTCACTATCCCCCATTCTCTCTCTCTCTTGCTCTCTCTCTCCACTCACTATCCCCCCCATTCTCTCGCTCTCTCTCTCCACTCATTATCCCCCATTCTCTCTCTCTCTCTCTTGCTCTCTCTCTCTCCACTCACTATCCCCCATTCTCTCGCTCTCTCTCTCCACTCACTATCCCCCCTTTCTCTCTCTCTCTTGCTCTCTCTCTCGCTCTCTCTCTCTCCACTCACTATCCCCCATTCTCTCGCTCTCTCTCTCTCCACTCACTATCCCCCATTCTCTCTCTCTCGCTCTCTCTCTCTCCACTCACTATCCCCCCATTCTCTCGCTCTCGCTCTCTCTCTCTCCACTCACTATCCCCCATTCTCCCTCTCTCTCTCTCTCACTCTCTCTCTCTCGCTCTCTCTCTCTCCACTCACTATCCCCCATTCTCTCTCTCTCTCGCTCTCTCTCTCTCCACTCACTATCCCCCATTCTCTCTCTCTTTATCTCTCTCTCTCTCTACTCACTACCCCCCCATTCTCTCTCTCTCTCTCTCTCCACTCACTATCCCCCATTCTCTCTCTCTTTATCTCTCTCTCTCTCTCTCTCTCACTACCCCCATTCTCTCTCTCTCTCTCTCTCCACTCACTATCCCCCCATTCTCTCTCGCTCTCTCTCTCTCCACTCACTATCCCCCCCATTCTCCCTCTCTTTCTCGCTCTCTTTCTTTCTAGGGGGACTGCAGGACGAGGGAGGAGTCGTTGATCTTGGGGAAGGAGCTGTGTGACAATGGCTTCATGCACCACGGTACGAAAGACAGACAGACAGACGGGTAGACAGACAGACAGATAGGCAGACAGACAGACGGGCAGACAGACAGACGGGCAAGCAGACAGACAGATTTCTTCACTTCATCGACATACACGTCATCTATGTAACACCACAATGTTTAGAACAAGGACTCTGAACCTTGGTCCTGGACACACACACACACACACACACACACACACACTCTTAAATTTCGAGAGTGAGGGAGCCAGCTTGCAGAGTAAGATGGAGCTCAGAAAGGACTTGGGTCAACTGGTCTCTATGGCAACACAAGTTCTAAACCCAGACCCTCGACCTTGAAATAGTGAATATCCCCTCGAGAGACAGAAGGACAGAAAACAAACCAGAGTTTCCTCAACATTTCCCCCTGTCTCTGGCGGGATCAGATATAATGTCAATCATTATAATGGTCACTTAACAGGCCAAATAACTTATCGGCACGAATGGTGAAATTACACAGAGACGGAGGGAGGCAGGGAGGAGAAATGAAAGAAAGGGAAGTTTGATGGTTTTAGTTGTTATGACTGTTACATAGAATTTGGCTCAATATGAAGCCAAACTGAATTGTAGTTTGAAGCAGTTAGTTACATCATGAGGGTAATGAAGAAGAAAAGGTGTAACTGAGTCAGGTTTGTAGGCCTCCTTGCTCGCACACGCTTTTTCAGTTCTGCCCCCAAATGTTCTATGGGATTGAGGTCAGAGGCTTTGTGATGGCCACTCCAATACCTTGACTTTGTTGTCCTTAAGGCATTTTGCCACAACTTTGGAAGTATGCTTGGGGTCAATGTCCATTTGGAAGACCCATTTGTGACCAAACTTTAACTTCCTGACTGATGTCTTGAGATGTTGCTTCAATATATCCACATAATTTTCCTCTTTCAAGATGCCATCTATTTTGTGAAGTGCACCAGTCCCTCCTGCATCAAAGCACCCCCACAACATGATGCTGCCACCCCCGTGCTTCACGGTTGGGATGGTGTTCTTCGGCTTGCAAGCCTCCCCCTTTCTCCTCCAAACATAATGATGGTCATTATGGCCAAACAGTTCTATTTTTGTTTCATCAGACCAGAGGATATTTCTCCAAAAAGTACGATCTTTGTCCCCATGTGCAGTTGCAAACTTTTTTATGGCGGTTCTGGAGCAGTGGCTTCTTCCTTCGGCCTTTCAGGTTATGTCGATATAGGACTTGTTTTACTGTGGATTTAGATACTTTTGTACCTATTTCCTCCAGCATCTTCACAAGGTCCTTTGCTGTTGTTCTGGGTTTGGTTTGCACTTTTCGCACCAAAGTACGTTCATCTCTAGGAGACAGAACGTGTCTCCTTCCTGAGTGGTATGACGGCTGCGTGGTCCCATGGTGTTTATACTTGCGTACTATTGTTTGTACAGATGAACGTGGTACCTTCAGGCGTTTGGATATTGCTCCCAAGGATGAACCAGACTTGTCTACAATTGTTTTCCTGAGGTCTTGACTGATTTCTTTTGATTTTCCCATGATGTCAAGCAAAGAGGCACTGAGTTTGAAGGTAGGTCTTGAAATAAATCCAGAGGTACACCTCCAATTGACTCAAATGATGTCAATTAGCCTAACAGAAGCTTCTAAAGCCATGACATAATTTTCTGGAATTTTCCAAGCTGTTTTAAGGCACAGTCAACTTAGTGTATGTAAACTTCTGACCCACTGGAATTGTGATACAGTGAATTATACGTGGAATAATCTGTCTGTAAACAATTGGTTGAAAAATTACTTGTGTAATGCGCAAAGTAGACTTGCCAAAACTATAGTTTGTTAACAAGACATTTGTGGAGTGGTTTAAAAACGAGTTTTAATGACCCCAACCTAAGTGTATGTAAACTTTAGACTTCAAGTGTGTGTGTGTGTGTGTGTGTGTGTGTGTGTGTGTGTGTGTGTGTGTGTGTGTGTGCATTCTTTGGCACAAGGGAACCCTGCTCTTGAAAAAGCAGCCTGGCTGCCATAAACAACTGGTAACTATGACGACCAGTCGTTCACACCAAGACCAACAAACATTCTCACCACAGCCACGCTAACACACACACACACACACACACACACACACACACACACACACACACACACACACTAATAGGAACAGCTGAGTAATGAAAGCCTTGTTTTTGCAGTGTCTCATTGTAAGTAAATAAATAGAACTACTTTTACAAAGTGAGAGGAACAGAATCAACAGTGTTTTTCTTTGTGTGAGTGCGAACGCGCATCTGTGTGTGTAACAGAAACGACAGAATCTTTCTCCCAGCCTCGTTGACACGTTTATCTTTGATCCCCAAACAAAATATTCATTACCAATGGTACCCTGTCAATAGTAGTGCACAGTATAGGGGGGTAGGGTGCCATTTGGACCCCAGTGTTCAGAATCACCTAAAGGGGATCAAAGCAGACAATGGGTTTATGCCATCAATTATCACAGAAGAGAGAAGTAATTCAACCGCAAGGTTCATTTCGTACAGGGGGGCATCTTAAATTGCATCCCATTCCCTATACAGTGCACTACTTTTGACCAGAGGCCTATGGGCCCCCACATAGGGATTAGGTTGCCATTTAGGAGGCAGAGAGAGATGCCTTGGTAAGCTCGCTCTATTTTTGGGGACAGGCTTGAAGTAATTGTGTCTAACCTTTTCATTCTATCGTTCTTTTTCTTCCCTTCTCCAGTGTTGGAAAAGAGTGAGTTCAAAGACGAGCCTCTGCTGTTCCGTTTCTTTGCGGATGAGGAGATGGAGGGATCAAACACCAAACACAAGCAAGCCATGAAGCACGACCTGAAGATAGCTGAGAATGTCATCGCCAAGTCGCTGTTGGTGAGCGATGCCTCTTGCTCTACGTGTACACTCAGGGGGAAAAGAAACACACGCTGGGACGCTTCTATGTGTGCACACACACACACACACACACACACACACACACACACACACACACACACACAATCTTATTACCCACAGCTGAAAACTCCCACACCTCTAGGTTCTCCAGTAATTATTTAAATATGGTCCTCGTTCAGCCATACAACTAATTGACAGGACATATTGGACTCTCCTCTATGCCAAGACATTTTCTGATTCTGAATGGACTCTCCCTCTCTCCTAACTAATGTCATGTTTTTGGTCAATGGAGAGACACTACGCCTCTAAAATACACACACACACACACACACACACACACACACACACACACACACACACACACACACACACACACACACACACACACACACACACACACACACACACACACACATACATACATACACATACACACACACACACACACACACACACACACACACACACACACACACACACACACACCACACATACATACATACACACACCAACACACACCACACACACATACATACACACACACACACACACCACACACACACACACACACACACACACACACACACACACACACATACATACATACATACATACACACACACCACACATACATACATACATACACACACACACACACACACACACACACACACACACACACACACACACACACACACACACACACACACACACACACACACACACACAGTAAATCTATGAGCAAACCATAAAAAGAGTACATAACAAGTCATTTCGACTCAGCAGAAAACAGAAGGTTACGGACCACATTTGCTGCAAAACGTGATTTAACACCCCAGTAAGCAAGTCCTTCTGGAGGGCTGATTAAATACCTGAGTCACTATCTGTGGGTCACAGTATCTGTGTGTGTGTTAGTGGAAGTGTGCATGCACGCGTGTGTGTTCTGTAAGACTGTGTGTATGTGTGCATGCATAATCCTGTGTGTGTGTTTGTTCTGTGTACGTGTTTTCTAAGACTGACTCACTTGACTAATTTGTGTGCCTCAACATGTGGAGTGTGTCTGTGTGTGTGTTTGTGTTTCACCCACTCACAGGGAATGTGTTGTTTCAGATAAGACCCAGTGAAGGAGGTTATGGTTTCAGCCTGGAGGACAGAAACAGAGTACCCATCATCAAGTCAGTGGAGAAGGGCTCGCATGCGGAGGTGAGGGTCACACACACACACACACACACACACACTCCCTATCTCTCCGCCCACGTGACTGTTGTCAACACTCCCACTCCCCCCTGTGGTTTACGTGCCTGTTTACATGCCCTGCCGGTTAACCTCTACCTCTGATACACAGATATATTTTTACATTTAGCAGACGCTCATATCCAGAGTGACTTACAGTAAGTAAGTACATACATGTTTCATACTTTCTCTCCAGTTCAGCCCCGAGGGTGTCTCTGATCTGGCCACGCTGAGCAGGCAACAGAACACGGAGTGTAACTTTTCAATGTCTGTTTCCACGGTGGTACATTTGAAACGTAATGCTATCGTTCAGCTCTGGTTAGTCTGTGGGCCTCAGCAGTCTGAGTAAGGCGTTTGATCATTTGTCTGAACACACACACACACACACACTCCTCTGATCATTATTCTGAAGGGTAGAACCCTCTGGATGTGACGGATTGCTCTGAGTTTGAACCGGATCTGTGGTAATTGACGCTGCGGTCTGGCGCTGAAATAGACCACGTCAACACGTCAGCACATATTTGAGGTCTCCTTTTGTGTTCAGCGCCTTTGATCGTCTAGAGGACAAGGCTGGGACGGGGTTTCAGGGGAAACTCACGGGATCGATCCCAGCCCTAATTTCCACCAGCCTTGAAGGTGGCAGGTCAGTGGACGGGGGCCTGGCTGGCACGCTTGATTCCCTTAAGTGTGTTTTTTATGCCTGTCGATAGTGACGCGAACAAATGTTCAGTGAAACCACAAGGATAATGTCTCTGTGTGTGTGTGTGTGTGTGTCCGTAGTAGTTGTGTCATAAGCCTGGTTTCTTCTCTCTGTGTAGATGGCAGGTCTAGAGGTCGGGAGGAAGGTGTTTTCTATAAATGGAGACCTGGTGTTCCTGAGGCCCTTCCCGGAGATGGAGGCTTTCCTCAAACACTGTTTCACCAGCAAGGGACCTCTCAGAGTGCTGGTTAGCACAAAGCCTAGAGAGTAAGTGGTGTGTGTGTGTGTGTGTGTGTGTGTGTGTGTGTGTGTGTGT